>NC_068420.1:24729291-24840489 GCF_023724105.1 Carassius gibelio
GATAAAAAAGAAAAAACATCAGCTCTTACCTCTGCAATCGCTGCAAGTAATAAGAATTTTCAAAGACTTTAGTTTTAACATACAGTTGTTAATATTCTGACCAATACACTGTAGTTTCAGTAACCACACCTCCACTGCATTACCTCACTAAATACATTCATGCCCCAAACCCTGCCCATTGACTCGCACAGCAAATCAAATAAAGAAGTTCAAAAAATATTTACATTGGGAAACACCCTTAATTATTTAGCATACTCTCCTCCAGAAACTACATTTCTCAAACCAACAAAAATATATTACATAATAATGTAATATTCTATTAAAACATTACATTACACAAATTAAAAATTACTGTAACTAATCTAAATAAGTACATACATAAAAACACATACATTAAACACCTATTCAATATTTCTTCCAACACAAAACTTCATTCACTGTTGAAACAACATTGAAACCTTCAATAAAAATCATTATAGAAAACATCAACCTCTACTAACACCAGTACAATTAAATGCAATGCAGCCATATCACCACCCCTATATTTTTTTACACACACACACACAGATCACCTCTCCTTACGGAGACGGAATGTCTGCCAACCCAATCAACATTCTTTTGTTTACTTCTGTCTGTGTCAGACCAGTGATTTCACACCATTCTTTAATATATCACACAGATCACCTCTCCTTACAGAGACGGAATGTCTGCCAACCCAATCAACATTCTTTTGTTTACTTCTGTCTGTGTCAGACCAATTGTGTCACATGATTTCACACTATCCTTTTGATATATCACTTTGTCATTTTCCTTTTTTCTCCATTTTATCTTATAACTTTAAAACAACTTATATGCATAGAATATCATTTTCTCAAAATCCTTATTTAAAAACATTTATTTATTTATATCTTACAATATATTAACATAAAAAGATACACATACCTCATACAAATCAATTACATATACCATACTGCAATTACTGCATTATAATATTACATTTCAATTTACCATATAAGTTGTCCTTATACACTAACCATTATATTAAACATATATATATATATATATATATATATATATATATATATATATATATATATATATATATATATATATATATATATATATATATACACCATTTATTTAAAAAAAAAAAAAAAACATAACAAATCCATAACATAAATAACCTTGATAAACATCAACACAATACTTTAATTCTGAGAACAAGGTTAAACATAAATTGTATTCCTTATCTTTACACTTGTTTAAAAGACTTTATAAATAAACAGTTCATTTTCCAATAATAATAATAATAAAAACACATAACTTTAAAAAACACTGAAAAAACAAATGTTTTATACTAGTTATATTTTTATTGTTCACTAGCATTTTTACCTTATAAAATGAGTTTTGGAAATGAAAAACATTTGAAAGATAACACACTTCCTGCTGCCAGTTGAAAACACTATAACTTTAACTCCTAGTCAATACTATACAATCAACACCATACAATAAACATACTACAAAATTTTATAAAAATAAGACAATGTAAATGAATGTTAAACAAAATTTCCTGTTTCTCATTTGTCATCATAACTTTATCACCTCACAGCTACTTTGCAATCTGTTAAATTTATAATCAAATATATTTATAGCTCTGTTGCTGTATATATACCCCACTAAATTATGTATTTATGTTCTTTGTATAAAACCAGACCACTGCTATTTGGTTAGTAAAAACTGCCTTTAACAAATAGTGCCAAAAACATTCAACAATACTATACTTATTAAATATACTTAATACTTACTATTAATAAATGTATATCACATACAACCTATTACACTTTTTTTATCAAATCAGATAAAATATTATGTTTTCTGCCCTTTCTACAATGACCCCCCCCCCCCCCACACACACACACACCATTTCTACACTTATACATCATTACATACATTAACATAGACTACATACTATTAGTATCAAAAACCACAAAACACATATACATCTCAAAACTAATATTTATTTGTCTGTTGTTTACTTTACACACTGCTATTTACATTCCAACAACTTCTGCATTAAACAACAAACTATAGACACATAATTGCATTAGTGCTGATGTCCCCTTTATTCATCTACATTCTCTTCTTCCACAATATCCAAGCGATCAATTTCACTCCCATCTTCTCTGCCATCTTCCAACATATCTGTGGATTAAAACAAAATGTTACAAACTTAAATACATATTACAAACAACATATACTTTGCATCATTACACATTGCCACATTTAACCTCAAATAGAATGCATAGAATCAAGAAAACATTTTTTTTTAAAGCTATGTACACACCATCTCCTTGAAAATCCAGGGAAGCCCTTGCCACTTCCAGCTCCTTTTCTGTATTCTTCAATCTGCAGACTGTTTTTGCCAACTCCTTACGCAGATATTTTCTTTCTGCATCCATTGCAGATACTTTCCTCATGACCTTCACTCCTAGCTCTGTCAAATCCTTTTGCAAATCCCTTTTGCATACTGTCTCATCCAACCCCGCATACTACACAAAATACATAAAACAATAAATACACTACCACTGCACATCACATAACATTTACAAACACACCTAATACTTACTGCTAATAAACAGAACTTCTCTCTGATACTCAAAAATTCTTCTCCCTCCAAGCGTGGTATTTTAGTAGGGCTACTGAAAGCCATTATACCTTACAAAAACACCACAAAATAGAGTCAGTTAAAAATGCCTCACTACAAAATATACACAACCACTACACTATGTACTACAACTACACAGAAGACATGCATATAAATTACCTTACAAAGTAGTGTACTACAAAAATAATGCCAAAACACAGCTTAAACCAGACCTATGACAGACAACAATGAGCCAATGACATTCTATATCGTTCAACTTTACATACCTGTAACACACCTCCTCACAAAGACACCCCCTTTTATTTCACAGACATCATACCTTAAAACACATTACTTAAAATATGTTCTAATGTTTAAACACATTATGTATAAGACTATGACTTTAAACTTAAACCATGAAACAATTATTCTCATAAAACTGATAAAATATTTTATCTAAACTTACAATACAACACCTTTAACCTTGTTTCTGCCCTTGACATTTTGCCTTCATCACATAATAATCTTACACCTATTAATTTTTTAAAACTCCTTAAAAGAAAAAAATAATATTACCTTCACACAAAATCTCATTCACAAATGAAAATGACTAGCTTGTTTCTTCTTTTGTTTATTATTCAAATAAAATTATACATAACACAAATTATAATTTTTGATTGTTTCCCTCTCCAAACATGATACATACCAATGTTAACAATGTTTCCAGAATGTATTAATACACTTTGCACTTAACATTTAATAAGCCTTAATAAATGCTATATATTCTTCATGCTAATTAATATAAATAAAAACAACTAAATGAAATATAACAATAACAATCTTGACAGTTTCAATGCTTCCACTAGCAAGAATTTTATTTTATTTCTACAAAATCATAAAAAATTGCCTTACAAATTGTCATTTATTTAAGTGTAAATGCAATAATCTAAAGTATAACAACTAGAACATGTTTAATTAAAACTATTTATATGTTATATGTCAATATGTTTGCTGCTCTAAAATCCTTTTATAACCAAAATACATTTACAATTACAGTTACAATTTTGATTTTTACTATCCAGTACTCTGATTTAACACAACTGTGACTAATACAACAATATCAACTATCACAAACTACACACATAAAAATGCTAATAATTATTTTATTTCTAACTCTAAATACATATACCAATAATGATTATCTCTAAAACCATACAAAGCATGAAAATATTAATACTTCTTTAAAAACATATCAGTTCAACTTTCATGATAACCTTAACATTTCTGAAACACATCCTTATAATACAGTATTTGTATTCTCTGATTCAAATCATTATCCTTTTAAGACCCTACAACCTCATATGAAGACATTATTTTAGTGCTTTTCTCTGAGACTATACATGCCACAATTTTAAGTCTTGATGTAATGTACAGAGCACATTTAGGGCTTTATAGAGAAAAAAAAAATATTGGATGTTTCGCCATGACCACTCCCTCTCATTTGTCTTCAAATATGTCTGAACTTAATGTATTGACTCTCTTAGAGAAATATGATGATATTTTGTAATTATAAATTAAATCTGTCAAATTTTTAAATTGTGTCATAAATCAACATCTCAAAAAAAAAACTTTTATGTTTTCAAATGAAACAAGACATTGATTTCATAAACAATCTCGTATAAAAACATCAACACCAAAAGCATGTTTATTGCGCATTTTGGAAGACAAGACAAATGAATAAGGAAATAATTTATATCAGTTTCCTGTGAACTGTGTGTGTGTGTGTGTGTGTGCGTGTCTGTGTTTGTGTGTGTGTGTGTGTGTTTGTGTGTGTATATAAATAATTAAATTAAATTGTTTATTATTACACTTCTTTATTCATTACATGTTGCCACAAAAAACATGAAAATTTAATTTAATTTATAGATACATTATATATAATAATAAATAACAATATGGCAATTTTTACACATTTTGCCAAAGGAAAAATGGTACAACAAATAAATCTGTTATAAAATAGTTGAGAATCATATTTATACAAAGCTTAGTAAAAACAAAATCTTGAAAAATAAACATCTTTTGTTGATTTTTTTTTTTTTTAAATCCATTGTTTTTGCTTATGCATGTTCATCCATGTATTCTCATTTTCTGAAAGAAATTGAGTCCCCAACTGAGGACAAAGCATAACATATAAATGAAATGTATTTTTTTACTTTGTGTTTTTTACATTATTTATGTTGCTCTTAACAATGTGAAAGCCTTGGAACAAAAAAACTTTTTTTTTTTTTCCTAAAACTTTTTTTTTCTCAAACCTCAAACAGATTACCCTAACAATTTACACTTGCTATACCCCAACTCTCCAAGTCAAGATGTCTCTAGCCACCAATCAACACTCTATTGTTCAGCTAAATGTGTCAGACCTTAGATGAGTCACAAACCAACATCAAAGTTTCATGTATGTCATGCACATGCCTTTTATCTAACTTTTCAGCCAACAGCATCAACTTGTTCACTTAAGACTGCCTGCCCACTCCGCCAACTCCTCCCAAGTCTTTGACTCTAATTCTACCCTTTATAATCCCCACTATATCTATGTGTAAAGTGCTACATTCCTCAACACTGAACTACTGGCTTAAACTTTCCTGCCCATACATCAGTTCCAAACAAATTGCATCAATGGATCTACAAGGTAATACCACATATCAATTCCACATTTAATAACCTCTGTAACATTATATACAGTTTCCAAAAATATTTACATTTTAGATTTGTCTCTACAGGACACACATCCAACACACATCTCACAACCACTATCTCCAAAAGATCCTTTATCATACCCCAAGGTAAGTAACAAATACATGCTTTTAAGTTTAATAGCATGTCATGGAACCAGACTTACTATTTTGAATTCCTTCCTACCTTAATTTCACTCAAATCTATAATTCTATTTATAATCCTTTTCTTTTACAGGATTGCACGTCTGCTTCCTCACAGACTCAATATGTCGAGATATTAAAGACTACATGCCAAAAGCACAATGCTGGGTGCACCCAGGGACAACGCTTCTAAGATCTGCTATGCAACACACCAACCACTTTAAGACAGTACACAGCAATAGCATTGTGATCATTCACATCGGAACAAATGACATTGCAAGTGGAGCACCTGCATCAACAGTCATCCAACGCATGAAAACTCTCATAAAAAGAATATCCCTCACTAATCCTCACATCCTTTACTATGGAATCAGTGCTATCTTACCACATCCGACAGATAACTCTACAACTAAGAACACTGTCAAAGAGTTCAACAGCTTGCTTCGCTACTGGACTGAACAAACAACAAACATAATTTTTCTGAACACAACAAAACCATTCCTAAAAAGTGGAAAAATACTCTATCACCTATACAAGCAAGATGGGCTACATCTCACTACACAAGGAAAACAAAGACTTTTTGCCTACTTCCAGCGTTTCCTCTGGCATTTTTGTCATTTTCAAACTCCCACAAAAAAATGTTTAACTAACTAACATGAAAAAGTTTCACATCTCTCTTGTTAAACTTGTTACTTCTTCCTGAAAAAATATATATTTTTTAAATAATAAATTTTCTATTCACAATACATCTGCATTTTCATAGAGTTTCATTTTGCCTCTTAAGTGATCACAACATTCCTACAACTCTATCAAAAACAAGCATAAACATTCACCACTTCACTATCGTTTTGTTTAAATGTATAATGCTAGTGCATCCAAACTCTGCATACATGCATGCTTCTACAAAAAAAAGGTATAACATAATATAACATAATGCCAATATACTGAAAATGCAAAACTGCAAACATATTTACAAGATATTCAACAGTATTACAAGTACAATTTATTTAAAAACGAAAAGTATCTGTTCAATTCACCATTATCTACACTAACACATTTTTAGTGCACATTATATTAGTTCCAAATCAAAAACTTAACTTAAATGTATGTTACACCATAGAACACTACATCACACTAAAATAAAAATAGTTATTTAAATATTTGTATTTCATTTTGAAAATGTCAAAGTAAAATAGTCTAATTTCCATACAAACAACATCAACACTTTTCTTTTTTTAACAAAACAAAATAAGTTCCAACCAAAAAACTTAGTCTCTTAGGCAAACACAATGTCCCCCAGCTGCATGTGTAACACATATAATTGGTATTCAAACTATATTCATTAAGATGTCAAAGATTTTTATTTATTTATTATTATTTATTTATTTTTAACCACAATACTTATCTTTTATCTTTAAAACATAATTTTGCTTCTATTTACTTTCTACACCATTCTCTTACATTCTCCTGGCTGCTGGTGAACCCTGTTAATTTTCTATCTATCACAAAGTCATTTAATTAATATAATTATTACATTTAAAAACACTAAAAAAAAAAAAAAAAAAATCCCTTAACATTCAAATAATTAACATGCTTCTTTAAAAACTTTGTCATCTACTATGACATTTGTTCCTATGATATGACAGAGTACACTTGTGAACAAACCATCACCTTAAAACATTTCAGCCTAACCTATCATTATCACTTTGGAAGACACATTTGCAAAATTATAAAACATAATAAAATAATAAAATAAAAATAACAATAATAAAAAACATAATTTAGAAGTATCACATGAAAAATTACAAAACATGACACTTTTGTAACAGTCCCAAAAAGTTAAATATTTGAACAATTTTGAGAAAAAAATTGACCATGTAGCCATAATATACTTGACAAAGGACTTTAGTAACACATTCATAAATAGAATCCTTCAACTAATTAATTTTTTTTCTGAAATTGGCCACTTCAAAATCAAGAAATATTTTATATATTGTTCTCTTGTGTGTTTATCTGTGTGTTATGTGTAGGTGTAAGACAAAATCAAACATTAATAAATGATATACAATTACTATTCATGTTAATTAATATAGTTAATGTTAATACCTGAAACCTTATTGAAAGTTTTAACAATCTTTTATGTATAGTAATGCATGTGGTTCTCTTGATGGTTTAAATTAACCCTTTTATTGCTGTATCCCTTAAATCCAAACTACTAACCCTAACTAAAATAAACTATTTAAAGCTCTGTAACAAGCACATGCTCTGGAATTTGATATATTTGTCATAAATGTTTTACCCGATTGCCACCAAACTCGGTCAACATGATCACATTGCCAGGGGATTTTTGATATCTCAAACGGTTTGCTCGTGGCGAGGCGTTGAAATTATGGCGAGAAATGAGAAACAGGAAGTGTCTAATACCATCCACATACATTTCCTGATTTTAATCAAACTTCATCAGATTATTCTTTGTATGATGTCGATCACATATATGTGACTATTAGGAGTCAAAGTTATAGCGCCACCAACTGGCAGCAGGAAGTGTATCATTTTCAAAATGCTTTGTATTCAGCATCTTATTTTTACTCGATTAACTTCAAACTTCATCAGAATAATGTTAAAACACAGCCGATATTAATCTGCTAGGGGGATATTGATATCTAAAAATATTGTTGCCGTGGCAACATGTCAAACTTGAATACTTCTCAGGTGATTTTAAGGCATATAACATACTTAGAACTTCATGAAATTCAGAACACATATCAGTATTTATGATAACTAGACACTGGCAAAAGTTCATAAGAGGGCGTGGAAGAGGCACTCTATAGCGCCACCTTTTGTCAAAAGTGGGGGGGTTAGTTTTAGCTACAGACACCAAACTCGGTACAAAAATAGTTCTTATCAAGACGGACAACTTTCTAATTCACAGTCATCAGCTACGATCAACAGGAAGTCAGCTATTTTGATTTGAATGTGGATTTTTTTTACATTTAGCTGTGAATTAATGCATACTGCTCAGATGAGAGTAACACTATACACACCAAACTTTGTCTACATGTTGCCAAAACATTTTATACAACTTAAATTGCCAAAGGATTTTGGATAGCTTGAACGGTTTTGTCGTGGTGATTTTTTTAAATGACAGTAAAAATGGAATTATTAATTGTCCTGCATTTTTAAATTCCAAACACTTCAAAACCTTTTTTCATACAGAAAAAAAGTCATTCTGAGTAAATATGGATAGTTTCACGACTTTACAACACTGTATGGATAACAGAAAATGTAAAAACTGTCAGACATCTCATCTCACTCTGTCCCTCTGTTTGAGTATTATGTGCTGAGACTTACATTGTCTGAGAGAAAATGCGCCCCTACAGGTTCAATTCCTGAAAGGGAAATTCGACTGAAAGGGAGGAGACTCTCTTTTAGTTTCATTTTTAAATCGGTTAAAATACAAATAAATACTTAGATTTAATTCACACTGACAAGCTAAACCAACATATATGATTATTACTGGGTCAGGGCTCATTAATAATTGATGTGTGGTCAGTGATACGTGAGAAACACGAGAGATGAATCACCGCTCTGAGCATGAGCGTGTGGAATGACGAGCTCAGAAAAAACGAGTTTATTCTTGTTTTATAGCTTTAACAAATAAAATATTAAAGCGATATCACACAATTCACCAATTAGAACACACCAAGAGCTAAATTCAGATGTTTTTGAACTGTTTGTGTGAAAATGAAATATTCGCGGTTGCCTATCTGAAATCACTGCTCCGATCAGCGCGTACAGTGTCACAAGTTCAAAACAAACGAATTTATTCTTGTGTAAGAGCTTTTTAAAATAAATTATTGCCATAAATGCACACAATACATCCATTATAACACAACACGAGCTAAATGCAGGTGTTTGTGACCCGTTTAAGTGTGCAAGACTATTTGAAAGCGCGACTGGCAGAATAACATATATCTCTCGAGCTGCAGGATTCTGCCTTTCGTCGTACGAACGAACACATCAAGGACAAGATTATTTCAAAATACATAACAGCTTGGCGAATATAAACGAAAACAGCCACGTGGACATAAACTGTTGAGAAATAAATCTGAAGTGGATCTACTGGATTTGAATATTAAGTGACCGCATATACCAGCTGCTTCTGTCTTCAATTTTAATCTATATAAAAAATTAAACTCATTCATCTTGGCTGCTTTTTTTAATATGTGTACGTATTTATTTATTATTTTGCTCTAACAAGACTTAATCTATATTTAATTAAATCAATTACATTTTATTTTACATTTGTTTGTCCATTTCTGCATCTAAACGCCTAAAAACCTAAAACATGCTCTATTATACTATTGTTAGCCATTTCTTTATCGTCCAATTTATCTGGTGTACACTTTTATTTTCATAATAAACTTGTCTGTTAGATTATACACAGTTACAGTGGTCTATAATAAATATTAACAGGTTTTATTCAAGCTGTTTAGAATGAATGCAGTAGGCTAATTTTTTTAAATGTAAATCCAAAAAAAAAAAAAAAATAAATAAAAAAAAAAAAAAATAAAAATAAAAAATAAATAAAAAAATAAATAAAAAACATTGGAAAAGAATAACTGTTGTACTTTTTTTATACATTTTGTATAATTTCATAGTTTATGCATTATAGTTATAAAAACAAATAAATTTAGCCACTCACATAGAAATCTTGGGCCTTATCCTTTTCTGACAGTTTTAGGGATTTTTAAAAATCCTAAAAAAACTTATTTGTGCTGCAAATAATAATTTCAAATTAATTTGATACTGACTTCTGACATCCTGTGACATGATATTTATTTGAATTTACATAATCTCATGGATGTAACAGTAAATCTGTTCAGCTCACAGATCAAGACTAAGCTGTAATGCAAGCAGAACTTTCACAAATGCTTGTAGGTCAATAAAATCATTACAAAACACTTACAAATCATTTAAGGGATTTGATAACACTGTAAAATAATGTCTAATTTGTTAACATTAGCAAATGCATTGATAACACTTTATAATAACTGCACTCATTAGTAAATAGTCAGTTCATGCTTTATAAAGCCTTGTCCCAATATTAACAGTCAGTAGTAAGCAGTTTATAAATACAGCTATAAATAGCTTGTTCTTGGTTTATAAGCACATTTATTAAAAAGGAGAGTAAAGGGTCAGTTATCTTCCTATGAAACATAAAACAATAAAAATAAACAAACAACAACACAGATTGGTACAGAACTCAGAAATGTTATTGTGGATTTATGATAAACTCAGCCTGTAAATGAATTCATTCTCCTCCAAGAAGACACAAGTAGTTCACACCAAACTGTTTTAACATGAAGCCATATACTGAAGATGTTAAATTTCGAATGGGTTTAGGATACCTTAAATGGTGTGGCCATAGCGATATATTAAGTGAACATGAAATAATACAATAGTTATTTTACTATATCTTTAAAATTTTTAATTCCAACTCTTCATAATTTTTTATATACGTAGAAATCATCATTTGAAGGAAGCACAGTAAGTTTCATAGCTTTATCATTTTCAAGAGCCAGCATAAAATTAAAACTATCATAACATATAAATCAAGCTTGCAATTCTTAGTACCAATAATGGCCACCAGATGGAGCTATAGGATTACTTTTAAATAATTATTGTAGAAACAAGTATGATTTAAATCATTTATAGAAATCTTTCAAAGAAAAATAATATGTATTTTATGTATTTCCTGATAAAATGACCCTCCCTTAATTAGAATAACAAGCTGAAGTATTGTGAACCGTATATTAAGAATAATTCTTTATAGGCTTTATGGACAGATACGTTTTGAGTGACTCTTGAAGGATCAGCACCACATCATCTTTTACCACTGTTTAAAGAATGTATCTTACAGTACAGGTGCGGATGAATTTTGAATGGCTTGAATGGTTTTGTCGTGATGATTTTTTGAAATAACAGTAAAAAGTAACCAGTAAATGTCTTTTATTTTTTTTAAGTGCAGCTCCTAAACACTTCAAAAAAATGTACACATAGAAGACAAGTCATTCTGAGGAAATATGCATAGTTTCATGACTATACAACACTATATGGATGATAGAAAATTAAAAAACTATCATACATCTGATGTCACTCTGTCTCTCTGTCACTGTGGGTAATGTGTGTGTGTGTGTGTGTGTTAAGTGAATTAGGTGTGAAACTATCAGGGAGCATTTAGTCTCCAGCGCCAACATTTTACAGAACTGCCACTTTCCTGGAGTCTCAGAATTACAATGTGTTAGGTTCTGAGAGATCTAAGATTCCAAAAAATGATTTAATTAAATACCATGAAGTATTGTGAAATACTATATATTAAGACTTTATATATAGGCTTTATGAACAGATTAGAGTGACACGTGAAGGACCAGCACCGCCTCCTCTTGTCTGATGGTAGGGGGAATATATTTTCCAGAATCCGGGATTAAGATTTAGGAGCTCATTTTTATTCCACCTCCTTTCCTGAAAGTCTGTCTTGCAGAATTGACTAAAAATTAATCTTCACATTAATTCCTAATTATTTTGCAATTATTTTTGTCAGTTCTTCTTGACCTGTTTTTTTTTTTTTCTTCTTCTTTTCTGACCTCATGACCCAGTCAGCATTTTTGTACAATGGTCAAGTCTTAACTTATCTATTTCTGTATTCCATTTGTGTTTGATATTTCTCATGGGTATTTCATAATTTTCGACTTTGAGTTAAAACAGTTTGAGTTAAAACTCTTTTTTAGCGCATTTCATCTGTAAGAAAACATGCCTTATAATTCTGCACACATGAATATAAGGAGTTTTTCTCTTCCAGCTTTCCAGGACTATTGTATAGCACTCATAAATGATTAAATAAAAAATAATGGTAGTTATTAAGATTGATATGGTTTGGAATTGGTAAAATGTGCTTGGAAAAAAATCACAATAAAACTATGTTTTAATGTTTAAGTTTGGAATATTAACTGACATGAATGAATGCTATATAAATATTGTTCATGTTAACATAATGTTTATGAATGAAATCTTATTGTAAAGTGTTACTTAATATATATATATATATATATATATATATATATATATATATATATATATATATATATATATATATATATATATATATATTGTTCTGTCAATGTGATTTTAAAGTCTAGATGATTCGGATTAACCCTTTAACTGCCATATCCTTTAAAACCTCACTGCCAGAGGGATATTGTGAATGCATGTGCCCGCTTGGGCACAGTTTACCTGATGCCACCGGGGTGGCGATGGCATTGGTGGCTTGAGCCCGCCATCGCTGCTTGCAGCTATATTTATTATTATTTTTATTTTTTATTAAACCTTCCGGGGGTTTTGGGCGGCCTTAACATGCTCAAAAACTCTTGAAAATTGGCACACACATTGGAATCTGCGGCCATCAGGATGCCACAGAGACTGGGACCCGGGCGTGGCACAGGGGCTCTACAGCGCCCCCTGGAACACAGTCAGAAATCTTGAACCATAGCTCACACACACCAGCATGTATTTATATGAAACTCGGTACACATATAGATCTCATCAAACCAAACAACTTTCGTACTGCATGTCATAGGCTCCGCCCAACAGGAAGTTGGATATTTAGGGTTTAGTATTCATATTTTTCGTCAAAGTTGTGGGGGCTTTTGGGGTCCTTAACATACTCAAAAACTCTTGAAAATTTGCGCACACTTTGGAATCTGTGGCCTTTAGGAGCCTGCAGAGGCTGGGACCCGGGCGTGGCACAGGGGCTCTAAGGCGCCCCCTGGATCACAGTCAGAAATGTTGATGTATAGCTCACACATACTTGCACATATTCATATGAAACTCAGTACACATATAGATCTCATCGTGCCGAACAACTTTCGTATTGCATGTCATAGGCTCCGCCCAACAGGAAGTCAGCTATTTAGAGTTATGTAAAAAGCGCATGCTCTGGAATTTGAAATACTTGTCATAGGTTTTTTTGCCGATTGCCACCAAATTCGGTCAACGTGATCTCAAGACATTGTGGATGAAAAATTGTCAGGGGATTTTTGATATCTCGAACTGTTTGCTCGTGGTGAGGTGTTGAAATTATGGCGAGAAATGAGAAACAGGAAGTGTCTAATACCATCCACATACATTTCCTGATTTTAATCAAACTTCATCAGATTATTCGTTGTATGATGTCGATCGCATATATGTGACTATTAGGAGTCAAAGTTATAGCGCCACCAACTGGCAGCAGGAAGTGTGTCATTTTCAAAATGCTTTGAATTCAGCATCTTATTTTTACTCAATTTGCTTCAAACTTCATCAGAATAATGTTAAAACACAGCCGATATAAATCTGCTGGGGGGATATTGATATCTAAAAATATTGTTGCCGTGGCAACATGTCAAACTGGAAAACTTCTCAGGTGATTTTGAGGCATATAACATGCTTAGAATTTCATCAAACTCAGAACACATATCAGTATTAGTGACAGCTAGACACTGGCAAAAGTTCATAAGAGGGCGTGGAAGAGGCACTCTATAGCGCCACCTTTTGTCAAAAGTGGGGGGGTTAGTTTTAGCTACAGACACTAAACTCAGTACAAAAATTGTTCTTATCAAGACGGACAACTTTCTAATTCATAGTCATCAGCTACGACCAACAGGAAGTCGGCTATTTTGATTTGAATGTGGATTGTTTTTTACATTTAGCTGTGAATTAATGCATACTGCTCAGAGGAGAGTAACACTATACACACCAAACTTGGTCTACATGTTGAAAAAACATTGAGGAACTTAAATTGTGAATGGGTTTTGGATAGCTTGGATGGTTTTGTCCTGGTGATTTTTTTAAATGACAGTAAAGATGGAATTATTAATTTTCCTGCATTTTTAAATTCCAAACACTTCAAAACCTTTTTTCATACAGAAAAAAAAGTTATTCTGAGTAAATATGCATAGTTTCATGACTTTACAACACTGTATGGATAACAGAAAATTAAAAAAACTGTCAGACATCTCATCTCACTCTGTCCCTCTGTTTGAGTGTGTGTGCTTAGACTTCCATTGTCTGAGAGAAATAGCGCCCCTACAGGTGCAGTTACCGGACTAAAAAAGGGAGGAGACTGTCTTTTGGTTTCACTTTTAAATCGGTTAAAATACAAATAAATACTTGGAATTAATTCACACTGACAAGCTAAACCAACATATATGATTATTATCAGTTCAGGGCTCATTAATAATTGATGTGTGGTCAGTGATACGTGAGAAACACGAGAGATGAATCACCGCTCTGAGCAGGAGCGTGTGGAATGACGAGCTCAGAAAAAAACGAGTTTATTCAATTAGAGCACACCAAGAGCTAAATTCAGATGTTTTTGAACTGTTTGTGTGAAAATGAAATATTCGCGGCTGCCTATCTGAAATCACTGCCTCCGATCAGCGCGCACAGTGTCACAAGTTCAAAACTAACGAATTTATTCTTGTTTAAGAGCTTTTTAAAATAAATTATTGCCATAAATGCACACAATATATCCATTATAACACAACACGAGCTAAATGCAGGTGTTTGTGACCCGTTCAAGTGTGCAAGACTATTTGAAAGCGCGACTGGCAGAATAACATATATCTCTCGAGCTGCAGGATTCTGCCTTTCGTCGTAAGAACGAACACATCACGGACAAGATTATTTCAAAATACATAATAGCTTGGCTAATATAAACGAAAACAGCCACGTGAACATAAACTGTTGAGAAATAAATCTGAAGTGGATCTACTGGATTTTAATATTAAGTGACCGCATATACCAGCTGCTTCTGTCTTCAATTTTAATCTATATAAAAAATTAAACTCATTCATCTTGGCTGCTTTTTTAATGTGTGTACGTATTTATTTATTATTTTTGCTCTAACAAGACTTAATCTATATTTAATTAAATCAATTACATTTTATTTTACATTTGATTTGTCCATTTCTGCATCTAAACGCCTAAAAACCTAAAACATGCTCTATTATACTATTGTTAGCAATTTCTTTATCGTCCAAGTTATCTGGTGTTATCTGGTTTTATTTTCATAATAAACTCGTTTGTTAGATTATACACAGTTATAGTGGTCTATAATAAATATTGACAGGTTTTATTCAAGATGTTTAGAATGATCGCCGTAGACTAATTTTTTAAAATGTAAATCCAAAAAAAAAAAAAAAATAAATAAAATAAATAAATAAATAAATAAATTAAAAACATTGGAAAAGAATAACTTGTACTTTTTTATACATTTTGTATAGTTTCATAGTTTATGCATTATAGTTATAAAAACAAACAAATTTAGCCACTCACATAGAAATCTTAGGCCTTATCCTTTTCTGACAGTTTTAGGGATTTTTAAAAATCCTAAAAAACCTTATTTGTGCTGCAAATAATAATTTCAAACTAATTTGATACTGACCTCTGACATCCTGTGACATGATATTTATTTGATTTTACATAATCTCATGGATGTAACAGTAAATCTGTTCAGCTCACAGATCAAGACTAAGCTCTAATGCAAGCAGAACTTTCACAAATGCTTTTAGGTCAATAAAATCATTACAAAACACTTACAAATCATTTAAGGGATTTGATAACACTGTAAAATAATGTCTAATTTGTTAAGATTAGCAAATGCATTGATAACACTTTATAATAACTGCACTCATTAGTAAATAGTCAGTTCATGCTTCATAAAGCCTTGTCCCAATATTAATAGTCAGTAGTAAGCAGTTTATAAATACAGCTATAAATAGCTTGTTCTTGGTTTATAAGCACATTTATTAAAAAGGAGAGTAAAGGGTCAGTTATCTTCCTATGAAAAAAAAATAAATAAAAAATAAACAAACAACAACACTGATTGATACAGAACTCATAAATGTTATTGTGGATTTATGATAAACTCAGCCTGTAAATGAATTCATTCTCCTCCAAGAAGACACAAGTAGTTCACACCAAACTGTTTTAACATGAAGCCATATCCTGAAGATGTTAAATTGCGAATGGGTTTAGGATACCTTAAATGGTGTGGCCATAGCGATTTATTAAAGTAACATAAAAAAATACAATAGTAATTTTACTATATCTTTAAAATGTTTAATTCCAACTCTTCATAATTTTTTATATACGTAGAAGTCATCATTTGAAGGAAGCACAGTAAGTTTCATAGCTTTATCATTTTCAAGAGCCAGCATAAAATTAAAACTATCATAACTTGTAAATCAAGCTTGCAATTCTTAGTACCAATAATGGCCACCAGATGGAGCGATATGATTACTTTTAAATAATTATTGTAGAAACAAGTATGATTTAAATCATTTATAGAAATCTTTCAAAGAAAAATAATATGAATTTTATGTATTTTACTGATAAAATGACATTCACTTAATTAGAATAACAAGCTGAAGTATTGTGAACTGTATATTAAGAATAATTCTTTATAGGCTTTATGGACAGATACGTTTTGAGTGACTTGAAGGATCAGCACCACATCCTCTTTTACCAGTTTAAAGAATGTATCTTACAGTACAGGTGCGGATGAATTTTGAATGGCTTGAATGGTTTTGTCGTGGTGATTTTTTAAAATATTAGTAAAAAAGTAACCAGTAAATGTCTTTTATTTTTTTAAGTGCAGCTTCTAAACACTTCAAAAAAATGTACACATAGAAGACAAGTCATTCTGAGGAAATATGCATAGTTTCATGACTATACAACACTATATGGATGATAGAAAATTAAAAAACTATCATACATCTGATGTCACTCTGTCCCTCTGTCACTGTGGGTAATGTGTGTGTGTGTGTGTGTGTGTGTGTGTTAAGTGAATTAGTTGTGAAACTATCAGGGAGCATTTAGTCTCCAGTGCCAACATTTTACAGAACTGCCACTTTCCTGGAGTCTCAGAATTACAATGTGTCAGGTTCTGAGAAATCAAAGATTCCAAAAAATGATTTAATTAGAATACCATGAAGTATTGTGAAATACTACATATTAAGACTTTATATATAGGCTTTATGAACAGATTAGAGTGACTCGTGAAGGACCAGCACCACCTCCTCTTGTCCGATGGTTTGAGGAATATATTTTCCTGAATCCGGGATTAAGATTTAGGAGCTCATTTTTATTCCACCTCCTTTCCTGAAAGTCTGTCTTGCAGAATTTACTAAAAATTAATCTTCACATTAATTCCTAATTATTTTGCAATTATTTTTGTCAGTTCTTCTTGACCTGTTTTTTTTTTTTCTTCTTCTTTTCTGACCTCATGACCCAGTCAGCATTTTTGTACAATGGTCAAGTCTTAACTTATCCATTTCTGTATTGCATTTGTGTTTGATATTTCTCATGGGTATTACATAATTTTCGACTTTTGAGTTAAAACAGTTTGAGTTAAAACTCTTTTTTAGCGCATTTCATCTGTAAAAGAAAACATGCCTAATAATTCTGCACACATGAATATAAGGAGTTTTTCTCTTCCAGCTTTCCTGGAATATTGTATAGCACTCATAAATGATTAAATAAAAAATAATGGTAGTTATTAAGATTGATATGGTTAGGAATTGGTAAAATGTGCTTGGAAAAAAAATCACAATAAAACAATGTTTTAATGTTTAAGTTTGGAATATTAAATGACATGAATGAATGCTATATAAATATTGTTCATGTTAACATAATGTTTATAAATGAAATCTTATTGTAAAGTGTTACTAAATATATATATATATATATATATATATATATATATATATATTGTTCTGTGAATGTGATTTTAAAGTCTAGATGATTCGGATTAACCCTTTAACCGCCATACCCTTTAAAACCTCACTGCCAGAGGGATATTGTGAATGCATGTGCCCGCTGGACACAGTTTACCTGATGCCACCGGGGTGGCGATGGCATTGGTGGCTTGAGCCCGCCATCGCTGCTTGCAGCTATATTTATTAGGGCTCAAGCCTGGAGGGCGAGAGCCCTATTGTTTTCCTTAGGATTATTAGGGCTCAAGCCTGGAGGGCGAGAGCCCTATTGTTTTCCTTAGGATTATTATTATTTTTTTTTTTTTTCTTTATTCTTCACATTTTTTTCCAAGGTTTCGGGGGCTTTTGGGGTCCTTAACATACTCAAAAACTCTTGAAAATTGGCACACACCTTGGAACCTGCGGCCATTAGTCTGATACACGGGCGTGGCACAGGGGCTCTACAGCGCCCCCTGTAGTACTGAGGGCCATATATCATGCATACTTGCACGTATACATATGAAACTTGGTACATATATATAACTCATCAAACCAAACAACTTTCACACTGCATGTCATAAGCTCCGCCCAACAGGAAGTTGGCTATTTAGGGTTTTATGAAAAACACATGCTCTGGAATTTGATATACTCCTCTGAGGAACTCCACCCGTTCACCACAAAACTCAGTGAACACGATCTCAAGACATTGGGGATGCTAAATTGCGAAGAGATTTTTGATATCTCGAACGGTTTGCCCGTGGCGAGGCGTTGAAATTATGGCGAGAAATGAGAAACAGGAAATGTCTAATAACATCCACATACATTTCCTGAATTTGATCAAACTTAATTTGTTTGTTCGTTGTATGATACCGATCGTATATATGTGACTATTAGGAGTCAAAGTTATAGCGCCACCAACTGGCAGCAGGAAGTGAATCATTTTCAAAACGCTTTGAATTCAGCATCTTATTTTTACTTGATTTGCTTCAAACTTCATCAGAATAATGACAAAACACGGCCGAAGAAAATCTGTTGTGGGGATATTGATATCTAATATAGTGTTGCCATGGCAATGTGTCAAACTTGAATGTTCTGTTCTGGTGATTTTTAGGCAGACAACAAGCTCAGATTTACATGAAACTCGAAACAGATATCAGTATTAAAGATAGCTAAACCATGGCAAAAGCTTTGAAAAGGGCGTGGAAGAGGCACTCTATAGCGCCACCTTTTGTCAAAAGTGGGGGGGTTAGTTTTAGCTACTGACACCAAACTTGGTACATAAATTGTTCTTATCAAGACGGACAACTTTCTAATTCACAGTCATAAGCTACGATCAACAGGAAGTCGGCTATTTTGATTTGAATGTGTATTTTTGAGATTTTACAGTTGTAAAATTAATGAATACTCCTCACAGGGGAAATACACTATACACACAAAACTTTGTCTACATGAAGAAAAAACATCGAGGAACTTAAATTGCGAACAGATTTTGGTTAGCTTGAACGGTTTTGTCGTGGTGATTTTTTGAAATGACAGTAAAAAGTGAAACATTAATCGTCTTCTATTTTTAAATTGCAGCTTCCAAACCTTTAAAAAACATTTTTCATTTAGAAAACCAGTGATTCTGAGGAAATATGCATAGTTTCATGACTTTACAGCACTGTATGATTAAAAGAAAATTAAAAAACTGTCAGACATCTGATCTCACTCTGTCACTCTGTTTGAGGAATGTAATGAGTGCTGACTGTGTGTGTGTGTGTGAGTGTGAGTGGGGGAGGGGTGTGAGCTGAGTTGCAGACAGACAGAGAGAGAGAGAGAGAGAGACTTAAACATCTCTTTAATCACCAGAAAAAAAAACTGTTTTTTAAATTGTTATTTTTTTGTTGTTGTTGCTAATTGTGCTGTTTTCATTACAGCTTAAGAAATATCTTAGGCCTTATCCTTTTCTGACAGTTTCAGGGATTAAAAAAAAATCATAAAAAACCTTATTTGTGCTGCAAATAATAATTTCAAACTCATTTGATACTGACCTCTGACACCCTGTGACATGACATTTATTTGAATTTACATAATCTCATGGATGTAACATTAAAACTGTTCAGCTCACAGATGAAGACTAAGCTGTAATGCAAGCAGAACTATTTCACAAATGCTTATAGGTTAATGAAATCATAACAAAACACTTTTAAATTATTTAAGGATTTGGTAACACTTTAAAATAATGTCTCAATTGTTAACATTAGTAAATGCATTGGTAACACTTCATAATAGCTGCAATTCTTAGCTAAGCATTAGTAAATAGTCAGTTCATGCTTTATATAGCCTTCTCCCAAAATTAATATTTTAGTAAGCATTTTATAAATACAGCTATAATTAAATTGTTCATGGTTTATATGCACATTTATTTTGAGGTTCTTATCAAGACGGACAACTTTCTAATTCACAGTCATAAGCTACAACCAACAGGAAGTCCGCTATTTTTATTTGAATATGGATTTTTGGGAAGATAATTTTGTGAATTAATGAATACTCCTCACAGGGGAAGTACACTATACACACCAAACTTTGTCTACATGAAGAAAAAACATTGAGGAACTTAAATTGCGAACAGATTTTGGTTAGCTTGAACTGTTTTGTCGTGGTGATTTTTTGAAATGACAGTAAAAAGGGAAACATTAATTGTCTTGTATATTTAAATTGCAGCTTCCAAACACTTCAAAGCATTTTTTCATACAAAGATCAAATCATTCTGAGGAAATATGCATAGTTTCACGACTTTACAACACTGTATGGATAAAAGAAAATATGAAAACTATCAGACTTCTCAACTGACATGATCTCACTCTGGCCACCCTGTCTGTGTGAGGAAAGGGAGGGGGAGAGGGAGGGGGAGTGTGAGGGGGTTGGTGACTGTGAATTTTTGGTGATTGACAGTGTATGTGGATTGTAGGGAGGGGCTGTCTGGCAGAGAGAGAGAGAGAGAGAGAGAGAGAGAGAGACCTAATCATCCCTTTAATAATCAGGAAAAAAAAATCTGTATTTTAAATTGTTATTGTTTTTGTTGTTGCTAATGGTGGCGTTTTTTTCCTTTCATTACAGGTTAAGAAATCTCTTAGGCCTTATCCTTTTCTGACAGTTTTAGGGATTTAAAAACATCCTAATAATCCTTATTTGTGCTGCAAATAATAATTTCAAACTCATTTGATACTGACCTATGACATTCTGTGACATGACATTTATTAATCTCATGGATGTAACAGTAAAACTCTTCAACTGACAGATAAAGCTGCAATGCAAGCAAAACTATTTCACAAATGCTTATAGGTAATTAAAATCATTACAAAACACTAATAAATTATTTAAGGATTTGGTAACACTGTAAAATAATGTCTAATTTGTTAACATTAGTAAATGCATTGGTAACACTTTATAATAACTGCACTCATTAGCTAAGCATTAGTAAATAGTTCATGATTATAAAGCCTTTTCCCTTAATAATAGTCATTATTAAGCAGTAATACATCTATAAATAAATTGTTCTTGGTTTAATTAAAAGCACATATATTACAAAGGAGATTAAAGTCTTAGTTGTCTCATAAAATAAATAAATAAACCCAACCCAGTTTGATTCAGAATTCAGAAATATTTATTTCAAGATGCAATAAAAGGAAACTGTACACTTAAATAGCTTTTGAGCGATTCTTGAAGGATTAGCATCACCTCCTCTTGTACGATGGTTTGAGGAATATATCTTCCAGATAGTACCACCACTCCCTATATGCAGAGTATGCAGTCTTCGTAGGGCACCAACTCCCAGAGGGGGCACCATCCCAGTTGCTCAAAAAAAAAAAAATTCTCCCATCCGCGCTCGCGACCGCTCACACCTCATGTTTGCGGCTGAATGTTCGTAATTGATGGATGGACATCTATGCCTGGGTATAGGACATCAGCAATCCGACACAGAGAAAAGAAAACTAAAGAAAAAAAAAAAAAAAAGGCATAAAGCTGTCTTGACATTGGACATTCAAGAGTCTCAAATTTAGGGACGGTCTCTAAAGTTACATGTGATATTGTTATACACTTTTCTAACGTCAGTAGCATTTGAAGAGAATTACTTACAAAAACAACTGTAATTGTTCATCTAGGTGACAGCTATAATGCACAGTTAATTTGAATGTTTGATATTTATTACAACAAACTGTAAGTCATATGTAAATTTGCTACTTTTTCACATGGGCTCAAATGCAAATTTGAAGCTCAATAGCATTTGAGAAGAAAGACTTGCAGTCACAAAACAATTGTAATGTGTTCATATAGGTGTCAGCTATAATGCACACCTTATACATTTTTTATAAATATAAAAATAATGTGTTACTAAAGTTATATATATTGTTCTGTGTATGTGATTTCAAAGTCTAGATTGGTCGGATTAACCCTTTAACTGCCGCATTCCTTAAAACTTGATTGTCAGAGGGTTACTGTAAATGCTTATGCCCGCTGGGCACAGTTTTCCCGATGCCACCGGGGTGGCGTTGCACTGATGGCTTGAGCCCGACATCGCTGCTTGCAGCTATATTTAGGGCTCAAGCCCAAAGGGCGAGAGGTCTATTGTTTTCCTTAGGATTATTTTTAGGGCTCAAGCCCAAAGGGCGAGAGGCCTATTGTTTTCCTTAGGATTATTTATTATTATTATTATTATTATTATTATTATTATTATTATTATTATTATTATTATTTTCCAACGTCTCGGGGGCTTTTGGGGCCCTTAACGTGCTTAAAAAGTCTTGAAAATTGGCACACAGATTGGAACCTGCGGCCATTAGGGCCGGGCAGAGACTGATACACGGGCGTGGCACAGGGGCTCTACAGCGCCCCCTGGAATATGGAGGGCCATATATCATACATTCTTGCTCGTAGACGTATGAAACTCGGTACACATATAAATCTCATCAATCCAAACAACTTTTGTATTGCATATCATAGGCTCCGCCCAACAGGAAGTTGGCTATTTAGGGTTTAGTATTCAAATTTTTCGTCAAAGTTGTGGGGGCTTTTGGGGTCCTTAACATACTCAAAAACTCTTGAAAATTTGCGCACACTTTGGAATCTGTGGCCTTTAGGAGCCTGAAGAGGCTGGGACCCGGGCGTGGCACAGGGGCTCTACGGCGCCCCCTGGAACACAGTCAAAAATTTTGATGTATAGCTCACACATACTTGCACATATTCATATGAAACTCAGTACACATATAGATCTCATCGTGCCGAACAACTTTCGTATTGCATGTCATAGGCTCCACCCAACAGGAAGTCAGCTATTTAGAGTTATGTAAAAAGCGCATGCTCTGGAATTTGAAATACTTGTCATAGGATTTTTTCTCGATTGCCGCCAAACTCGGTCAACATGATCTCAAGACACTGGGGATGAAAAATTGCCAGGGGATTTTTGATATCTCGAAAGGTTTGCTCGTGGCGAGGCGTTGAAATTATGGCGAGAAATGAGAAACAGGAAGTGTCTAATACCGTCCACATACATTTCCTGATTTTAATCAAACTTCATCAGATTATTCGTTGTATGATGTCGATCGCATATATGTGACTATTAGGAGTCAAAGTTATAGCGCCACCAACTGGCAGAAGGAAGTGTGTCATTTTCAAAATGATTTGAATTCAGCATCTTATTATTACTCGATTTGCTTCAAACTTCATCAGAATAATGTTAAAACACAGCCGATATAAATCTGCAAGGGGGATATTGATATCTAAAAAATTGTTGGCGTGGCAACATGTCAAACTGGAATACTTCTCAGGTGATTTTGAGGCAAATAACATACTTAGAATTTCACAAAACTCTGAACACACATCAGTATTTCTGATAGGAACTTAAATTGTGAATGGATTTTGGATAGCTTGAATGGTTTTGCCGTGGTGATTTTTTTAAATGACCTTACAAAGGGAATCATTATTGTATTTTTAAATTGCAGCTTCCAAACACGTCAAATAATTTTTTCATACAGATGAAAAAGTCATTCTGAGGAAATATGCATAGTTTCACGACTTTACAACACTGTATGGATAACAGAAAATTAAAAAACTGTCAGACATCTCACTCTGTCCCTCTGTTTGAGTATATGTGCTTCAGACTTCCATTGTCTGAGAGAAATAGCGCCCCTACAGGTTCAATTCCCGAACTTTTACTTTCACTTTTAAATCGGTTAAAAATACAAACAAATACTTAGATTTAATTCACACTGACAAGCTAAACCAACATATCTGATTATTACCGGTTCAGGGCTCATGGATAAATTATTTCTGGCCAGAGATATGTGAGAAATAGGAGAGATTAATCACCGCTGTGATCACGAGCGTCTGGAGTAAAGAGCTCAGAGAAAACAAATTTATTCCTGTTTTAAAGCTTTTAAAAATAAATTATTACAGCGATATCACACAATCAACCAATTAGAACACACCAAGAGCTAAATTAAGAAAATGAAATATTTGTGGCTGCCTATCTGAAATCACCGCCTCCGATCAGCGCGTACAGTGTCCAGCTCAAAACAAACGAATTTATTCTTGTTTAAGAGCTTTTTTAAATAAAATATTACCACAAATGCACACAATAAACCCATTGTAACACAACAAGAGCTAAATGCAGGTGTTTGTGACCTGTTTAAGTGTGCAAGACTATTTGAAAGCGCGACTGGCAGAATAACATGTATCTCTCGAGCTGCAGGATTCTGCCTTTCGTCGTACGAACGAACACATCACGGACAAGATTATTTCAAAATACATAATAGCTTGGCGAATATAAACGAAAACAGCCACGTGAACATAAACTGGATCTACTGGATTTGAATATTAAAGTGACCACATTTACCACTTGTTTCTGTCTTCAATTTTAATCTATATAAAAAAGGAAACTCATTCGACTTGGCTGCTTTTTTAATGTGTGCGCATTTATTTATTATTTTGCTCTAATAAGACTTAATCTATATTTAATTAAATCAATTACATTTTATTTTACATTTGATTTGTCCATTTTTGCATCTAAACGCCTAAAAACCTAAAACATGCTCTATTATACTATTGTTAGCAATTTCTTTATCGTCCAATTTATCTGGTGTACACTTTTATTTTCATAATAAACTTGTCTGTTAGATTATACACAGTTACAGTGGTCTATAATAAATATTAACAGGTTTTATTCAAGCTGTTTAGAATGAATGCAGTAGGCTAATTTTTTTAAATGTAAATCCAAAAAAAAAAAAAAAAAAAAAAAAAAAAAAAGTTTAAATAAATAAAAAACATTGGAAAAGAATAACTGTTGTACTTTTTTATACATTTTGTATAATTTTATAGTTTATGCATTATAGTTATAAAAACAAATAAATTTAGCCACTCACATAGAAATCTTAGGCCTTATCCTTTTTTGACAGTTTTAGGGATTTTTAAAAATCCTAAAAAACCTTATTTGTGCTGCAAATAATAATTTCAAATTAATTTGATACTGACCTCTGACATCCTGTGACATGATATTTATTTGAATTTACATAATCTCATGGATGTAACAGTAAATCTGTTCAGCTCACAGATCAAGACTAAGCTGTAATGCAAGCAGAACTTTCACAAATGCTTGTAGGTCAATAAAATCATTACAAAACATTTACAAATCATTTAAGGGATTTGATAACACTGTAAAATAATGTCTAATTTGTTAACATTAGCAAATGCATTGATAACACTTTATAATAACTGCACTCATTAGTAAATAGTCAGTTCATGCTTTATAAAGCCTTGTCCCAATATTAATAGTCAGTAGTAAGCAGTTTATAAATACAGCTATAAATAGCTTGTTCTTGGTTTATAAGCACATTTATTAAAAAGGACAGTAAAGGGTCAGTTATCTTCCTATGAAAAATAAATAAAATAAAAATAAACAAACAACAACACAGATTGATACAGAACTCAGAAATGTTATTGTGGATTTATGATAAACTCAGCCTGTAAATGAATCAATTCTCCTCCAAGAAGACACAAGTAGTTCACACCAAACTGTTTTAACATGAAGCCATATACTGAAGATTTTAAATTTCGAATGGGTTTAGGATACCTTAAATGGTGTGGCCATAGCGATTCATTAAAGTAACATAAAAAAATACAATAGTTATTTTACTATATCTTTAAAATGTTTAATTCCAACTATTCATAATTTTTTATATACGTAGAAGTCATCATTTGAAGGAAGCACAGTAAGTTTCATAGCTTTATCATTTTCTAGAGCCAGCATAAAATTAAAACTATCATAACTTATAAATCAAGCTGGCAATTCTTAGTACCAATAATGGCCACCAGATGGAGCTATAAGATTACTTTTAAATAATTATTGTAGAAACAAGTATGATTTAAATCATTTATAGAAATCTTTCAAAGAAAAATAATATGAATTTTATGTATTTTACTGATAAAATGACCCTCACTTAATTAGAAAAACAAGCTGAAGTATTGTGAACTGTATATTAAGAATAATTCTTTATAGGCTCTATGGACAGATAGGTTTTCAGAGACTCTTGAAGGATCAGCACCACATCCTCTTTTACCACTGTTTAAAGAATTTATCTTACAGAAGAGGTGCAAATGAATTTTGAATAGCTTGACTGGTTTTGTCATGGTGATTTTTTTTAAATAACAGTAAAAAAGTAACCAGTAAATGTATTTTATTTTTTTAAAGTGCTGCTTATAAACACTTCAAAAAAAATGTACACATAGAAGACAAGGCATTCTGAGGAAATATGCATAGTTTCATGACTATACAACACTATATGGATGATAGAAAATTAAAAAACTATCATACATCTGATGTCACTCTGTCCCTCTGTCACTGTGGGTAATGTGTGTGTGTGTGTGTGTGTGTGTGTGTGTGTTAAATGAATTAGGTGTGAAACTATCAGGGAGCATTTAGTCTCCAGCGCCAACATTTTACAGAACTGACACTTTCCTGGAGTCTCAGAATTACAATGTGTCAGGTTCTGAGAGATCTAAGATTCCAAAAAATGATTGAATTAGAATACCATGAAGTATTGTGAAATACTATATATTAAGACTTTATATATAGGCTTTATGAACAGATTAGAGTGACTCGTGAAGGACCAGCAGCACTTCCTCTTGTCCGATGGTTTGAGGAATATATCTTCCAGAATCCGGGATTAAGATTTAGGAGCTCATTTTTATTCCACCTCCTTTCCTGAAAGTCTGTCTTGCAGAATTGACTAAAAATTAATCTTCACATTAATTCCTTATTATTTTGCAATTCTTTTTGTCAGTTCTTCTTGACCTGTTTTTTTCTTCTTCTTTTCTGACCTCATGACCCAGTCAGCATTTTTTGTACAATGGTCAAGTCTTAAATTATCCATTTCTGTATTGCATTTGTGTTTGATATTTATCATGGGTATTTCATAATTTTCGACTTTACAGTTTGAGTTAAAACTCTTTTTTAGCGCATTTCATCTGTAAAAGAAAACTAATAATTCTCAGCCTAATAATTCTGCACACATGAATATAAGGAGTTTTTCTCTTCCAGCTTTCCTTGACTATTGTATAGCACTCATAAATGATTAAATTAAAAATAATGGTAGTTATTAAGATTGATATGGTTTGGAATTGGTCAAATGTGCTTGGAAAAAAAATCACAATAAAACAATGTTTTAATGTTTAATTTTGGAAAATGAACTGACATGAATGAATGTTATATAAATATTGTTCATATTAACATAATGTTTAGAAATGAAATCTTATTGTAAAGTGTTACTAAAGTTAAATATATATTGTTCTGTGAATGTGATTTTAAAGTCTAGATGATTCGGATTAACCCTTTATCTGGCGTATCCTTTAAAACCTCACTGCCAGAGGGATATTGTGAATGCATGTGCCCGCTGGGCACAGTTTACCTGATGCCACCGGGGTGGCGATGGCATTGGTGGCTTGAGCCCGCCATCGCTGCTTGCAGCTATATTTTATTATTATTATTATTAGGGCTCAAGCCTGGAGGGCGAGAGCCCTATTGTTTTCCTTAGGATTATTAGGGCTCAAGCCTGGAGGGCGAGAGCCCTATTGTTTTCCTTAGGATTATTTTTTATTATTAGGGCTCAAGCCCAAAGGGCGAGAGGCCTATTGTTTTCCTTAGGATTATTTTTTATTATTATTATTATTATTATTATTATTTTTTTCCAACGTCTCGGGGGCTTTTGGGGCCCTTAACGTGCTTAAAAAGTCTTGAAAATTGGCACACAGATTGGAACCTGCGGCCATTAGGGCCGGGCAGAGACTGATACACGGGCGTGGCACAGGGGCTCTACAGCGCCCCCTGGAATATGGAGGGCCATATATCATACATTCTTGCTCGTAGACGAATGAAACTCGGTACACATATAAATCTCATCAATCCAAACAACTTTTGTATTGCATATCATAGGCTCCGCCCAACAGGAAGTTGGCTATTTAGGGTTTAGTATTCAAATTTTTCGTCAAAGTTGTGGGGGCTTTTGGGGTCCTTAACATACTCAAAAACTCTTGAAAATTTGCGCACACTTTGGAATCTGTGGCCTTTAGGAGCCTGCAGAGGCTGGGACCCGGGCGTGGCACAGGGGCTCTACGGCGCCCCCTGGAACACAGTCAGAAATGTTGATGTATAGCTCGCACATACTTGCACATATTCATATGAAACTCAGTACACATATAGATCTCATCGTGCCGAACAACTTTCGTATTGCATGTCATAGGCTCCACCCAACAGGAAGTCAGCTATTTAGAGTTATGTAAAAAGCGCATGCTCTGGAATTTAAAATACTTGTCATAGGTTTTTTTCTCGATTGCCGCCAAACTTGGTCAACATGATCTCAAGACATTGGGGATGAAAAATTGCCAGGGGATTTTTGATATCTCGAACGGTTTGCTCGTGGCGTGGCGTTGAAATTATGGTGAGAAATGAGAAACAGGAAGTGTCTAATACCATCCACATACAATTCCTGATTTTAATCAAACTTCATCAGATTATTCGTTGTATGATGTCGATCGCATATATGTGACTATTAGGAGTCAAAGTTATAGCGCCACCAACTGGCAGAAGGAAGTGTGTCATTTTCAAAATGATTTGAATTCAGCATCTTATTATTACTCGATTTGCTTCAAACTTCATCAGAATAATGTTAAAACACAGCCGATATAAATCTGCAAGGGGGATATTGATATCTAAAAAATTGTTGGCGTGGCAACATGTCAAACTGGAATACTTCTCAGGTGATTTTGAGGCAAATAACATACTTAGAATTTCACAAAACTCTGAACACACATCAGTATTTCTGATAGGAACTTAAATTGTGAATGGATTTTGGATTGCTTGAATGGTTTTGCCGTGGTGATTTTTTTAAATGACCTTACAAAGGGAATCATTATTGTATTTTTAAATTGCAGCTTCCAAACACGTCAAAGAATTTTTTCATACAGATGAAAAAGTCATTCTGAGGAAATATGCATAGTTTAACGACTTTACAACACTGTATGGATAACAGAAAATTAAAAAACTGTCAGACATCTCATCTCACTCTCTCCCTCTGTTTGAGTATATGTGCTTCAGACTTCCATTGTCTGAGAGAAATTGCGCCCCTACAGGTTCAATTCCCGAACTTTTACTTTCACTTTTAAATCGGTTAAAAATACAAATAAATACTTAGATTTAATTCACACTGACAAGCTAAACCAACATATCTGATTATTACCGGTTCAGGGCTCATGGATAAATTATTTCTGGCCAGAGATACGTGAGAAATAGGAGAGATGAATCACCGCTGTGATCACGAGCGTCTGGAGTAAAGAGCTCAGAGAAAACGAATTTATTCCTGTTTTAAAGCTTTTAAAAATAAATTATTACAGCGATATCACACAATCAACCAATTAGAACACACCAAGAGCTAAATTCAGATGTTTTTGAACTGTTTGTGTGAAAATTAAATATTTGTGGCTGCCTATCTGAAATCACCGCTCCGATCAGCGCGTACAGTGTCCAGCTCAAAACAAACGAATTTATTCTTGTTTAAGAGCTTTTTTAAATAAAATATTACCACAAATGCACACAATAAAGCCATTGTAACACAACAAGAGCTAAATGCAGGTGTTTGTGACCTGTTTAAGTGTCCAAGACTATTTGAAAGCGCGACTGGCAGAATAACATATCTCTCGAGCTGCAGGATTCTGGCTTTCGTCGTACGAACGAACACATAACGGACAAGATTATTTCAAAACACATAATAGCTTGGCGACTATAAACGAAAACAGCCACGTGAACATAAACTGGATCTACTGGATTTGAATATTAAAGTGACCACATTTACCACTTGCTTCTGTCTTCAATTTTAATCTATATAAAAAAGGAAACTCATTCGACTTGGCTGCTTTTTTAATGTGTGCGTATTTATTTATTTATCTTTTTATACATTTTGTATAATTTCATAGTTTGTGTATTACAATTATAAAAACAAAAATAAAATTAGCCACTCACATAGAAATAGCTTAGGCCTTAACCTTTTTCTGACAGTTTTAGGGATTTTTAAAAATCCTAAAAAAAACTTATTTGTGCTTCAAATAATAATTTCAAACTCATTTGATACTGACCTATGACATCCTGTGACATTATATTTATTTTAATTTACATAATCTCATAGATGTAACAGTAAATCTGTTCAGCTCACAGATCAAGACTAAGCTGTAATACAAGCAGAACTTTCACAAATGCTTATGAGTCATTTAAGGATTTGATAACACTGTAAAATAATGTCTAATTTGTTAACATTAGCAAATTCATTGATAACACTTTATAATAACTGCACTCATTATTAAATAGTCAGTTCATGCTTTATAAAGCCTTGTCCCAATATTAATAGTCAGTAGTAAGCAGTTTATAAATACAGCTATAAATAGCTTGTCCTTGGTTTATAAGCACATTTATTAAAAATGAGAGTAAGTTATCTTCCTATGAAAAATAAAAGATAAAAATAAACAAACAACAACACAGATTGATACAGAACTCAGAAATTTTATTGTGGATTTATGATAAAGCCTGCAAATGAATTCATACTCCTACTCATACTACTCCATACTCCTTTTTCAACATGATGCCAATATACTGAGATGTTAAATTGTGAATGGGTTTAGGATAGCTTAAATGGTGTTGCCATAGAGATTTATTAAAGTAACAAAAAAATACAATAGTTATTTTACTATATCTTTACAATTTTTCATTCTAAATCTTCATAATTTATTATATAAGTAGAAGTCCTCATTTGAAGGAAGCACAGTAAGTTTCATAGCTTTATCACTTTCAAGAGCCAGCATAAAATTTAAACTATCATAACTTATAAATCAAGCTTGCAATTCTTAGTACCTATAATGGCCACCAGAGGGAGCTATAGGATTACTTTTAAATAATTATTGTAGAAACGAGTATGATTTAAATCATTTATAGAAATCTTTCAAAAAAAAAAAAATGAATTGTATATATTTTACTGATAAAATGACCCTCACTTAATTAGAATAACAAGCTGAAGTATTTTGAACTGTATATTAAGAATAATTCTTTATAGGCTTTATGGACAGATACGTTTTGAGTGACTCTTGAAGGATCAGCACCACATCCTCTTTTACCACTGTTTAAAGAATTAATCTTACAGAATAGGTGTGAATGAATTTTGGATAGCTTGAATGGTTTTGCCGTGATGTTTTTTGAAATAATAGTAAAAAAGGAACCAGTAAATGTCTTTTTATTTTTTTAAAGTGCAGCTTCTAAACACTTTAAAAAAAAAAAAATGTACACATAGAAGACCAGTCATTCTGAGGCATATTTCCTCAGAATGACTGGTCTCATGACCATAGTTTCATGACTATACAACACTATATGGATGATAGAAAATTAAAAAAAACTATCATACATCTAATGTCACTCAGTCCCACTGTCACTGTGGGTAATGTGTGTGTGTGTGTGTTAAGTGAATTAGGTGTGAATCTATCAGGGTGCATTTAGTCTCCAGCGCCAACATTTTACAGAACTGCCACTTTCCTGGAGTCTCCAGAATTACTCGGTGTCGGACTCTGAGAGACTTAAGATTCCAAAAAATGATTTAATTAGAATACCATGAAGTATTGTGAAATACTATACATTAAGACTTTATATATAGGCTTTATGCACAGATTAGAGTGACTCGTGAAGGACCAGCACCACCTCTTCTTGTTCGATGGTTTGAGGAATATATCTTCCAGAATCCAGGATTAAGATTTAGGAGCTCATTTTTATTCCACCTCCTTTCCTGAAAAGTCTGTCTTGCAGAATTGACTAAAAATTAATCTTCACATTAATTACTAATTATTTTGCAATTCTTTTTGTCAGTTCTTCTTGACCTGCTTTTTTCTTCTTCTTTTCTGACCTCATGACCCAGTCAGTATTTTTTGTACAATGGTCAAGTCTTAACTTATCCATTTCTGTATTGCATTTGTGTTTGATATTTCTCATGGGTATTTCATAATTTTCGACCTTACAGTTTGAGTTAAAAGTCTATTTTAGCGCATTTCATCTGTAAAAGAAAACATGCCTAATAATTCTGCACACATGAATATAAGGAGTTTTTCTCTTCCAGCTTTCCTGGACTATTGTATAGCACTCATAAATGATTAAATAAAAAATAATGGTAGTTATTAAGATTTATATGGTTTGGAATTGGTAAAATGTACTTGGGAAAAAAATCACAATAAAACAATGTTTTCATGTTTAAGTTTGGAATATTAACTGACATGAATGAATGCTATATAAATATTGTTCATGTTAACATAATGTTTATAAATGAAATCTTATTGTACAGTGTTACTAATATATATATTGTTCTGTGAATGTGATTTTAAAGTCTAGATGATTCGGATTAACCCTTTAACTGCCGTATCCTTTAAAACCTCACTGCCAGAGGGATATTGTGAATGCATGTGCCCGCTGGGCACAGTTTACCTGATGCCACCGGGGTGGCGATGGCACTGGTGGCTTGAGCCCGCCATCGCTGCTTGCAGCTATATTTATTATTATTTTTTTTTTTTTCCAACGTCTCGGGGGCTTTTGGGGCCCTTAACGTGCTTAAAAAGTCTTGAAAATTGGCACACAGATTGGAACCTGCGGCCATTAGGGCCGGGCAGAGACTGATACACGGGCGTGGCACAGGGGCTCTACAGCGCCCCCTGGAATATGGAGGGCCATATATCATACATTCTTGCTCGTAGACGTATGAAACTCGGTACACATATAAATCTCATCAATCCAAACAACTTTCGTATTGCATATCATAGGCTCCGCCCAACAGGAAGTTGGCTATTTAGGGTTTAGTATTCAAATTTTTCGTCAAAGTTGTGGGGGCTTTGGGGGTCCTTAACATACTCAAAAACTCTTGAAAATTTGCGCACACTTTGGAATCTGTGGCCTTTAGGAGCCTGCAGAGGCTGGGACCCGGGCGTGGCACAGGGGCTCTATGGCGCCCCCTGGAACACAGTCATAAATGTTGATGTATAGCTCACACTTACTTGCACATATTCATATGAAACTCAGTACACATATAGATCTCATCGTGCCGAACAACTTTCATATTGCATGTCATAGGCTCCACCCAACAGGAAGTCAGCTATTTAGAGTTATGTAAAAAGCGCATGCTCTGGAATTTGAAATACTTGTCATAGGTTTTTTTCTCGATTGCCGCCAAACTCGGTCAACATGATCTCAAGACACTGGGGATGAAAAATTGCCAGGGGATTTTTGATATCTCGAACGGTTTGCTCGTGGCGAGGCGTTGAAATTATGGCGAGAAATGAGAAACAGGAAGTGTCTAATACCATCCACATACAGTTCCTGATTTTAATCAAACTTCATCAGATTATTCGTTGTATGATGTCGATCGCATATATGTGACTATTAGGAGTCAAAGTTATAGCGCCACCAACTGGCAGAAGGAAGTGTGTCATTTTCAAAATGATTTGAATTCAGCATCTTATTATTACTCGATTTGCTTCAAACTTCATCAGAATAATGTTAAAACACAGCCGATATAAATCTGCAAGGGGGATATTGATATCTAAAAAATTGTTGGCGTGGCAACATGTCAAACTGGAATATTTCTCAGGTGATTTTGAGGCAAATACCATACTTAGAATTTCACAAAACTCTGAACACACATCAGTATTTCTGATAGGAACTTAAATTGTGAATGGATTTTGGATAGCTTGAATGGTTTTGCCGTGGTGATTTTTTGAAATTACCTTACAATGGGAATCATTATTGTATTTTTAAAATGCAGCTTCCAAACACGTCAAAGAATTTTTTCATACAGATGAAAAAGTCATTCTGAGGAAATATGCATAGTTTCAAGACTTTACAACACTGTATGGATAACAGAAAATTAAAAAACTCTCAGACATCTCATCTCACTTTGTCCCTCTGTTTGAGTATATTTGCTTCAGACTTCCATTGTCTGAGAGAAATTGCGCCCCTACAGGTGCAATTACCGGACTTTTACTTTCACTTTTAAATCGGTTAAAAATACAAATAAATACTTAGATTTAATTCACACTGACAAGCTAAACCAACATATCTGATTATTACCGGTTCAGGGCTCATGGATAAATTATTTCTGGCCAGAGATACGTGAGAAATAGGAGAGATGAATCACCGCTGTGATCACGAGAGTCTGGAGTAAAGAGCTCAGAAAAAACTAATTTATTCCTGTTTTATAGCTTTTAAAAATAAATTATTACAGCGATATCACACAATCAACCAATTAGAACACACCAAGAGCTAAATTCAGATGTTTTTGAACTGTTTGTGTGAAAATGAAATATTTGTGGCTGCCTATCTGAAATCACGCCTCCGATCAGCGCTTACAGTGTCGAGCTCAAAACAAACGAATTTATTCTTGTTTAAGAGCTTTTTTAAATAAAACATTACCACAAATGCACACAATAAACCCATTGTAACACATCAAGAGCTAAATGCAGGTGTTTGTGACCCGTTTAAGTGCGCAAGACTATTTGAAAGCACGACTGGCAGAATAACATGTATCTCTGGAGCTGCAGGATTCTGCCTTTCGTCGTACGAACGAACACATCACGGACAAGATTATTTCAAAACACATAACAGCTTGGCGACTATAAACGAAAACAGCCACGTGAACATAAACTGTTGAGAAATATATCTGAAGTGGATCTACTGGATTTTAATATTAAGTGACCGCATATACCAGCTGCTTCTGTCTTCAATTTTAATCTATATAAAAAATGAAATTCATTCATCTTGTCTGCTTTTTTAATGTTTGTACGTATTTATTTATTTATTTATTATTTTGCTCTAACAAGAATTAATCTATATTTAATTAAATCAATTACATTTTATTTTACATTTGATTTGTCCATATCTGCATCTAAACGCCTAAAAACCTAAAACATGCTCTATTATACTATTGTTAGCAATTTCTTTATCGTCCAATTTATCTGGTGTACACACTTTTATTTTCATAATAAACTTGTTTGTTAGATTATACACAGTTACAGTGGTCTATAATAAATATTAACAGGTTTTATTCAAGCTGTTTAGAATGATTGCAGTAGGCTATTTTTTTTTTTATGTAAATCCAAAAAAAAAAAAAAAAACATTGGAAAACAATGACTGTTGTACTTTTTTATACATTTTGTATAATTTCATAGTTTATGCATTATAGTTATAAAACAAATAAATGTAGCCACTCACATAGAAATCTTAGGCCTTATCCTTTTCTGACAGTTTTAGGGATTTTTAAAAATCCTAAAAAACCTTATTTGTGCTGCAAATAATAATTTCAAACTCAAAAAGTAAATAGTCAGTTCATGCTTTATAAAGCCTTGTCCCAATATTAATAGTCAGTAGTAAGCAGTTTATAAATACAGCTATAAATAGCTTGTTTTTGGTTTATAAGCACATTTATTAAAAAGGAGAGTAAAGGATCAGTTATCTTCCTATGAAAAATAAAAGATAAAAATAAACAAACAACAACACAGATTGATACAGAACAGAAAAATAAATTTTATTGTGGATTTATGATAAAATCAACCTGTAAATGAATTCATACTCCTCCTCATACTACTCCATACTCCTTTTTCAACATGATGCCAATATACTGAGATGTTAAATTGTGAATGGGTTTAGGATAGCTTAAATGGTGTTGCCATAGAGATTTATTAATGTAACATAAAAAAATACAATAGTTATTTTACTATATCTTTAAAATTTTTCATTCTAACTCTTCATAATTTTTTATATAAGTAGAAGTCCCCATTTGAAGGAAGCACAGTAAGTTTCATAGCTTTTTCATTTTCAAGAGCCAGCCTAAAATTAAAACTATCATAACTTATAAATCAAGCTTGCAATTCTTAGTACCAATAATGGTCACCAGAGGGAGCTATAGGATTACTTTTAAATAATTATTGTAGAAACGAGTATGATTTAAATAATTTATAGAAATCTTTCAAATAAAATATGTATTTTAGGAATTTTACTGATAAAATGACCCTCACTTAATTAGAATAACAAGCTGAAGTATTGTGAACTGTATATTAAGAATAATTCTTTATAGGCTTTATGGACAGATACGTTTTGAGTGACTCTTGAAGGATCAGCACCACATCCTCTTTTACCACTGTTTAAAGAACTAATCTTACAGAACAGGTGTGAATGAATTTTGGATAGCTTGAATGGTTTTGTTGTGGTGATTTTTTGAAATAATAGTAAAAAAGGAACCAGTAAATGTCTTTTTATTTTTTTTAAAGTGCAGCTTCTAAACACTTAAAAAAAAATGTACACATAAAAGACAAGTCATTCTGAGGCATTTTTCCTCAGAATGACTGGTCTCATGACAATAGTTTCATGACTATACAACACTATATGGATGATAGAAAATAAAAAAAACTATCATACATCTAATGTCACTCAGTCCCACTGTCACTGTGGGTAGTGTGTGTGTGTGTGTGTGTTTGTGTGTGTGTTAAGTGAATTAGGTGTGAAACTATCAGTGAGCATTTAGTCTCCAGCGCCAACATTTTACAGAACTGCCACTTTCCTGGAGTCTCCAGAATTACTCGGTGTCCGGCTCTGAGAGACTTAAGATCCCAAAAAATGATTTAATTAGAATACCATGAAGTATTGTGAAATACTATATATTAAGGCTTTATATATAGGCTTTATGAACAGATTAGAGTGACTCGTGAAGGACCAGCACCACCTCCTCTTGTTCGATGGTTTGAGGAATATATCTTCCAGAATCCAGGATTAAGATTTAAGAGCTTATTTTTATTCCACCTCCTTTCCTGAAAGTCTGTCTTGCAGAATTAACTAAAAATTAATCTTCACATTATTTCCTAATTATTTTGCAATTCTTTTTGTCAGTTCTTCTTGACCTGTTTTTCTCTTCCAGCTTTCCTGGACTATTGTATAGCACTCATAAATGATTAAATAAAAAACAATGGTAGTTATTAAGATTGATATGGTTTGGAATTGGTAAAAAATGCTTGGAAAAAAATCACAATAAAACAATGTTTTAATGTTTAAGTTTGGAATATTAACTGACGTGAATGAATGCTATATAAATATTGTTCATGTTAACATAATGTTTATGAATGGAATCTTATTGTAAAGTGTTACTAAAGTTATATATATATATATATATATATATATATATATTGTTCTGTGAATGTGATTTTAAAGTCTAGATGATTCGGATTAACCCTTTAACTGCAATATCCTTTAAAACCTCACTGCCAGAGGGATATTGTGAATGCATGTGCCCGCTGGGCACAGTTTACCTGATGCCACCGGGGTGGCGATGGCACTGGTGGCTTGAGCCCGCCATCGCTGCTTGCAGCTATATTTATTATTTTTTTTTTCCAACGTTACGGGGGCTTTTGGGGTCCTTAACATGCTCGAAAACTCTTGAAATTTGGCACACACCTTGGAACCTGCGGCCATTAGGGCTGGGCAGAGACAGATATACGGGCGTGGCACAGGGGCTCTACAGCGCCCCCTGGAATACTGAGGGCCATATATCATACATACTTGCACGTAGACACACGAAACTCGGTACACATGTAGATCTCATCAAACCAAACAACTTTCGTACTGCATGTCATAGGCTCCGCCCAACAGGAAGTTGGTTATTTAGGGTTTAGTATTCATATTTTTCGTCAAAGTTGTGGGGGCTTTTGGGGTCCTTAACATACTCAAAAACTCTTGAAAATTTGCGCACAGTTTGGAATCTGTGGCCTTTAGGAGCCTGCAGAGGCTGGGACCCGGGCGTGGCACAGGGGCTCTACGGCGCCACCTGGATCACAGTCAGAAATGTTGATGTATAGCTCACACATACTCACACATATGCATATGAAACTCAGTACACATACAGATCTCATCGTGCCGAACAACTTTCGTATTGCATGTCATAGGCTCCGCCCAACAGGAAGTCAGCTATTTAGAGTTATGTAAAAAGCGCATGCTCTGGAATTTGAAATACTTGTCATAGGTTTTTTTGCCGAATGCCACCAAATTCGGTCAACATGATCTCAAGACATTGGGGATGAAAAATTGCCAGGGGATTTTTGATATTTCGAACGGTTTGCTCGTGGCGAGGTGTTGAAATTATGGCGAGAAATGAGAAACAGGAAGTGTCTAATACCATCCACATACATTTCCTGATTTTAATCAAACTTCATCAGATTATTCTTTGTATGATGTCGATCGCATATATGTGACTATTAGGAGTCAAAGTTATAGCGCCACCAACTGGCAGCAGGAAGTGTGTCATTTTCAAAATGCTTTGAATTCAGCATCTTATTATTACTCAATTTGCTTCAAACTTCATCAGAATAATGTTAAAACACGGCCGATATAAATCTGCTGGGGGGATATTGATATCTAAAAATATTGTTGCCGTGGCAACATGTTAAACTGGAATACTTCTCAGGTGATTTTGAGGCATATAACATGCTTAGAATTTCATCAAACTCAGAACACATATCAGTATTTGTGATAACTAGACACTGGCAAAAGTTCATAAGAGGGCGTGGAAGAGGCACTCTATAGCGCCACCTTTTGTCAAAAGTGGGGGGGTTAGTTTTAGCTACAGACACCAAACTCGGTACAAAAATTGTTCTCATCAAGACAGACAACTTTCTAATTCACAGTCATCAGCTACGATCAACAGGAAGTCAGCTATTTTGATTTGAATGTGGATTTTTTTTTACATTTAGCTGTGAATTAATGCATACTGCTCAGAGGAGAGTAACACTATACACACCAAACTTTGTCTACATGATGCCAAAACATTTTAAACAACTTAATTTTCCAATAGATTTTGGATAGCTTGAATGGTTTTGTCTCTGTGATTTTTTTAAATGACAGTAAAAAGGGAATTATTAATTGTTCTGCATTTTTAAATTCCAAACACTTCAAAACCTTTTTTCATACAGAAAAAAAGTAATTCTGAGTAAATATGGATAGTTTCACGACTTTACAACACTGTATGGATAACAGAAAATTAAAAAACTGTCAGACATCTCATCTCACTCTGTCCCTCTGTTTGAGTATATGTGCTTCAGACTTCCATTGTCTGAGAGAAATTGCGCCCCTACAGGTGCAATTACCGGACTTTTACTTTCACTTTTAAATCGGTTAAAAATACAAATAAATACTTAGATTTAATTCACACTGACAAGCTACAACAACATATCTGATTATTACCGGTTCAGGGCTCATGGATAAATAATTTCTGGCCAGAGATACGTGAGAAATAGGAGAGATGAATCACCGCTGTGATCACAAGCGTCTGGAGTAAAGAGCTCAGAAAAAACGAATTTATTCCTGTTTTAAAGCTTTTAAAAATAAATTATTACAGCGATATCACACAATCAACCAATTAGAACACACCAAGAGCTAAATTCAGATGTTTTTTAACTGTTTGTGTGAAAATGAAATATTTGCGCTGCCTATCTGAAATCACTGCCTCCGATCAGCGCGTACAGTGTCGAACTCAAAACAAACGAATTTATTCTTGTTTAAGAGCTTTTTTAAATAAAATATTACCATGGGTTAATGCACACAATAAACCCATTGTAACACTACAAGAGCTAAATGCAGGTGTTTGTGACCCGTTTAAGTGTGCAAGACTATTTGAAAGCTCGACTGGCAGAATAACATATCTCTCTCGAGCTGCAGGATTCTGCCTTTCGTCGTACGAACGAACACATCACGGACAAGATTATTTCAAAACACATAATAGCTTGGCGACTATAAACGAAAACAGCCACGTGAACATAAACTGTTGAGAAATAAATCTGAAGTGGATCTACTGGATTTGAATATTAAGTGACCTCATATACCAGCTGCTTCTGTCTTCAATTTTAATCTATATAAAAAATGAAATTCATTCATCTTGGCTGCTTTTTTAATGTGTGTACGTATTTATTTATTATTTTGCTCTAACAAGAATGAATCTATATTTAATTAAATCAATACATTTTATTTTACATTTGATTTGTCCATTTCTGCATCTAAACGCCTAAAAACATAAAACATGCTCTATTATACTATTGTTAGCAATTTCTTTATCGTCCAATTTATCTGGTGTACACACTTTTATTTTCATAATAAACTTGTTTGTTAGATTATACACCGTTACAGTGGTCTATAATAAATATTAACAGGTTTTATTCAAGCTGTTTAGAATGATTGCAGTAGGCTAATTTAATTAAAAAAAAAAAAATTAATAAAAAACATTTGAAAACAATAACTGTTGTACTTTTTTATACATTTTGTATAATTTCATAGAAATATGCATTATAGTTATAAAAACAAAAATAAATTTAGCCACTCACATAGAAATAGCTTAGGCCTTATCCTTTTTCTGACAGTTTTAGGGATTTTTAAAAATCCTAAAAAAAAACCTTATTTGTGCTGCAAATAATAATTTCAAACTCATTTGATACTGACCTATGACATCCTGTGACATTATATTTATTTTAATTTACATAATCTCATAGATGTAACAGTAAATCTGTTCAGCTCACAGATCAATACTAAGCTGTAATGCAAGCAGAACTTTCACAAATGCTTATGAGTCATTTAAGGATTTGATATCACTGTAAAATAATGTCTAATTTGTTAACATTAGCAAATGCATTGATAACACTTTATAATAACTGCACTCATTAGTAAATAGTCAGTTCATGCTTTATAAAGCCTTGTCCCAATATTAATAGTCAGGAGCAGTTTATAAATACAGCTATAAATAGCTTGCCCTTGGTTTATAAGCACATTTATTAAAAAAGAGAGTAAAGGGTCAGTTATCTTCCTATGAAAAATAAAAGAAAAAACTAAACAAACAACAACACAGATTTATACAGAACTCAGAAATGTTATTGTGGATTTATGATAAAATCAGCTTGTAAATTAATTCATACTCCTCCTCATACTACTCCATACTCCCTTTTCAACATGATGCCAATATACTGAGATGTTAAATTGTGAATGGGTTTAGGATAGCTTAAATGGTGTTGCCATAGAGATTTATTAAAGTAACATAAAAAAATACAATAGTTATTTTACTATATCTTTAAATTTTTTCATTCTAACTCTTCATAATTTTTCATATAAGTAGAAGTCCTCATTTGAAGGAAGCACAGTAAGTTTCATAGCTTTATCATTTTCAAGAGCCAGCATAAAATTAAAACTATCATAACTTATAAATCAAGCTTGCAATTCTTAGTACCAATAATGGCCACTAGATGGAGATATAGGATTACTTTTAAATAATTATTGTAGAAACGAGTATGATTTAAATCATTTATAGAAATCTTTCAAATAAAATAATATGTATTTTAGGAATTTTACTGATAAAAATGACCTTCACTTAATTAGAATAACAAGCTGAAGTATTGTGAACTGTATATTAAGAATAATTCTTTATAGGCTTTATGGACAGATACATTTTGAGTGACTCTTGAAGGTTCAGCACCACATCCTCTTTTACCACTGTTTAAATAATTTATCTTACAGAACAGGTGCGAATGAATTTTGGATAGCTTGAATGGTTTTGTCGTGGTGATTTTTTGAAATAATAGTAAAAAAGGAACCAGTAAATGTCTTTTTATTTTTTTAAAGTGCAGCTTCTAAACACTTCAAAAAAAAAAAAAATGTACACATAGAAGACCAGTCATTCTGAGGCATATTTCCTCAGAATGACAGGTCTCATGACAATAGTTTCATGACTATACAACACTATATGGATGATAGAAAATTAAAAAACTATCATACATCTGATGTCACTCAGTCCCACTGTCACTGTGGGTAATGTGTGTGTGTGTGTGTATGTGTGTGTGTTAAGTGAATTAGGTGTGAAACTATCAGGGAGCATTTAGTCTCCAGCGCCAACATTTTACAGAACTGCCACTTTCCTGGAGTCTCCAGAATTACTCGGTGTCAGGCTCTCAGAGACTTAAGATTCCAAAAAATGATTTAATTAGAATACCATGAAGTATTGTGAAATACTATATATTAAGGCTTTATATATAGGCTTTATGAACAGATTAGAGTGACTCGTGAAGGACCAGCACCACCTCCTCTTGTCCGATAGTTTGAGGAATATATCTTCCAGAATCCAGGATTAAGATTTAGGAGCTCATTTTTATTCCACCTCCTTTCCTGAAAGTCTGTCTTGCAGAATTGACTAAAAATTAATCTTCACATTAATTCCTAATTATTTTGCAATTCTTTTTGTCAGTTCTTCTTGACCTGTTTTTCTCTTCCAGCTTTCCTGGACTATTGTATAGCACTCATAAATGGTTAAATAAAAAATAATGGTAGTTATTAAGATTGATATGGTTTGGAATTGGTAAAATGTGCTTGGAAAAAAATCACAATAAAACAATGTTTTAATGTTTAAGTTTGGAATATTAACTGACATGAATGCATGCTATATAAATATTGTTCATGTTAACATAATGTTTATAAATGGAATCTTATTGTAAAGTGTTACTAAAGTTATTTATATATATATATATATATATATATATATATATATATATATATATATATATATATATATATATATATATATATATATTGTTCTGTGAATGTGATTTTAAAGTCTAGATGATTCGGATTAACCCTTTAACTGCCATATCCTTTAAAACCTCACTGCCAGAGGGATATTGTGAATGCATGTGCCCGCTGGGCACAGTTTACCTGATGCCACCGGGGTGGCGATGGCATTGGTGGCTTGAGCCCGCCATCGCTGCTTGCAGCTATATTTTTAGGGCTCAAGCCTGGACGGCGAGAGCCCTATTGTTTTCCTTAGGATTATTTTTTATTATTATTATTATTTTTATTTTTTTTTTCTAACGTTACGGGGGCTTTTGGGGCCCTTAACATGCTTAAAAAGTCTTGAAAATTGGCACACACATTGGAACCTGCGGCCATTAGGGCCGGGCAGAGACTGATACACGGGCGTGGCACAGGGGCTCTACAGCGCCCCCTGGAATATGGAGGGCCATATATCATACATACTTGTACGTAGACATACGAAACTCGGTACACATATAGAACTCATCAATACAAACAACTTTCGTATTGCATATCATAGGCTCCGCCCAACAGGAAGTTGGCTATTTAGGGTTTATTATTCATATTTGTCGTCAAAGTTGTGGGGGCTTTTGGAGTCCTTAACATACTCAAAAACTCTTGAAAATTTGCACACACCTTTGGATCTGTGGCCTTTAGGAGCCTGCAGAGGTTGGGACCCGGGCGTGGCACAGGGGCTCTACGGCGCCCCCTGGAACACAGTCATAAATATTGATGTACAGCTCACACATACTTGCACGTATTAATATGAAACTCAGTACACATATAGATCTCATCGTGCCGAACAACTTGCGTATTGCATGTCATAGGCTCCGCCCAACAGGAAGTCAGCTATTTAGAGTTATGTAAAAAGCGCATGCTCTGGAATTTGATATACTTGTCATAGGTTTTTTACTCGATTGCCACCAAACTCGGTCAACATGATCTCAAGACATTGGGGATGAAAAATTGCCAGGGGATTTTTGATATCTCGAACGGTTTGCTCGTAGCGAGGCGTTGAATTTATGGCGAGAATTGAGAAACAGGAAGTGTCTAATACCATCCACATACATTTCCTAATTTTAATCAAACTTCATCAGATTATTCATTGTATGATGTCGATCGCATATATGTGACTATTAGGAGTCAAAGTTATAGCGCCACCAACTGGCAACAGGAAGTGTGTCATTTTCAAAATGCTTTGAATTCAGCATCTTATTTTTACTCGATTTGCTTCAAACTTCATCAGAATAATGTTAAAACACAGCCGATATAAATCTGCTGGGGGGATATTGATATCTAAAAATATTGTTGCCGTGGCAACATGTCAAACTGGAATACTTCTCAGGTGATTTTGAGGCATATAACATGCTTAGAATTTCATCAAACTCAGAACACATATCAGTATTAGTGACAGCTAGACACTGGTAAAAGTTCATAAGAGGGCGTGGAAGAGGCACTCTATAGCGCCACCTTTTGTCAAAAGTGAGGGGGTTAGTTTTAGCTACAGACACCAAACTCAGTAGAAAAATTGTTCTAATCAAGACGGACAACTTTCTAATTCACAGTCATCAGCTACGACCAACAGGAAGTCGGCTATTTTGATTTGAATGTGGATTGTTTTTTACATTTAGCTGTGAATTAATGCATACTGCTCAGAGGAGAGTAACACTATACACACCAAACTTGGTGTACATGTTGAAAAAACATTGAGGAAGTTAAATTGTGAATGGGTTTTGGATAGCTTGGATGGTTTTGTCGTGGTGATTTTTTTAAATGACAATAAAGATGGAATTATTAATTTTCCTGCATTTTTAAATTCCAAACACTTCAAAACCTTTTTTCATACAGAAAAAAGTTATTCTGAGTAAATATGCATAGTTTCATGACTTTACAACACTGTATGGATAACAGAAAATTAAAAAACTGTCAGACATCTCATATCACTCTGTCCATCTGTTTGAGTGTGTGTGCTTAGACTTCCATTGTCTGAGAGAAATAGCGCCCCTACAGGTGCAGTTACCGGACTAAAAAAGGGAGGAGACTGTCTTTTGCTTTCACTTTTAAATCGGTTAAAATACAAATAAATACTTGGATTTAATTCACACTGACAAGCTAAACCAACATATATGATTATTATCAGGTCAGGGCTCATTAATAATTGATGTGTGGTCAGTGATACGTGAGAAACACGAGAGATGACTCATTGCTCTGAGCAGGAGCGTGTGGAATGACGAGCTCAGAAAAAACGAGTTTATTCTTGTTTTATAGCTATTAAAAATAAAGTATTGCAGCGATATCACACAATTCACCAATTAGAGCACACCAAGAGCTAAATTAAGATGTTTTTGAACTGTTTGTGTGAAAATGAAATATTCGCGGCTGCCTAACTGAAATCACTGCCTCCGATCAGAGCGCAGTGTCACAAGTTCAAAACTAACGAATTTATTCTTGTTTAAGAGCTTTTTAAAATAAATTATTGTCATAAATGCACACAATATATCCATTATAACACAACACAAGCTAAATGCAGGTGTTTGTGACCCGTTTAAGTGTGCAAGACTATTTGAAAGCGCGAATGGCAGAATAACATATCTCTGGAGCTGCAGGATTCTGCCTTTCGTCGTAAGAACGAACACAACACGGACAAGATTATTTCAAAATAGCTTGGCGAATATAAACGAAAACAGCCACGTGAACATAAACTGTTGAGAAATAAATCTGAAGTGGATCTACTGGATTTTAATATTAAGTGACCGCATATACCAGCTGCTTCTGTCTTCAATTTTAATCTATATAAAAAATTAAACTCATTCATCTTGGCTGCTTTTTTAATGTGTGTACGTATTTATTTATTATTTTGCTCTAACAAGACTTAATCTATATTTAATTAAATCAATTACATTTTATTTTACATTTGATTTGTCCATTTCTGCATCTAAACGCCTAAAAACCTAAAACATGCTCTATTATACTATTGTTAGCAATTTCTTTATCGTCCAATCTATCTGGTGTACACGCTTTTATTTTCATAATAAACTTGTTTGTTAGATTATACACAGTTATAGTGGTCTATAATAAATATTGACAGGTTTTATTCAAGCTGTTTAGAATGATTGCCTTAGGCTAATTTTTTAAAATGTAAATCCAAAAAAAATAAAAAAAATAAAAAAATAATAATAATAAATAAAAAACATTGGAAAATAATAACTTGTACTTTTTTATACATTTTGTATAGTTTCATAGTTTATGCATTATAGTTATAAAAACAAATAAATTTAGCCAGTCACATAGAAATCTTGGGCCTTATCCTTTTCTGACAGTTTTAGGGATTTTTAAAAATCCTAAAAAACCTTATTTGTGCTGCAAATAATAATTTCAAACTAATTTGATACTGACCTCTGACATCCTGTGACATGATATTTATTTGAATTTACATAATCTCATGTAATGCAAGCAGAACTTTCACAAATGCTTACAGGTCAATAAAATCATTACAAAACACTTACAAATCATTTAAGGGATTTGATAACACTGTAAAATAATGTCTAATTTGTTAACATTAGCAAATGCATTGATAACACTTTATAATAACTGCACTCATTAGTAAATAGTCAGTTCATGCTTCATAAAGCCTTGTCCCAATATTAATAGTCAGTAGTAGGCAGTTTATAAATACAGCTATAAATAGCTCATTTATTAAAAAGGAGAGTAAAGGGTCAGTTATCTTCCTATGAAAAATAAAAAAATAAAAATAAACAAACAACAACACAGATTAATACAGAACTCAGAAATGTTATTGTGGATTTATGATAAACTCAGCCTGTAAATGAATTCATTCTCCTCCAAGAAGACACAAGTAGTTCACACCAAACTTTTTTAACATGAAGCCATATACTGAAGATGTTAAATTGCGAATGGGTTTAGGATACCTTAAATGGTGTGGCCATAGAGATTTATTAAAGTAACATAAAAAAATACAATAGTTATTTTACTATATCTTTAAAATTTTTAATTCCAACTCTTCATAATTTTTTATATACTTAGAAGTCATCATTTGAAGGAAGCACAGTAAGTTTCATAGCTTTATCATTTTCAAGAGCCAGCATAAAATTAAAACTATCATAACATATAAATCAAGCTTGCAATTCTTAGTACCAATAATGGCCACCAGATGGAGCTATAGGATTACTTTTAAATAATTATTGTAGAAACGAGTATGATTTAAATCATTTATAGAAATCTTTCAAAGAAAAATAATATGAATTTTATGTATTTTACTGATAAAATGACCCTCACTTTATTAGAATAACAAGCTGAAGTATTGTGAACTGTATATTAAGAAATAATTCTTTATAGGCTTTATGGACAGATAAGTTTTGAGTGACTCTTGAAGGTTCAGCACCACATCCTCTTTTACCACTGTTTAAAGAATTAATCTTACACAACAGGTGCGGATGAATTTTGACACAGGGGCGATTCTAAGATTTTGATTTTAGGGGGGCTCAGCCCCCAATAAGGGTATGATTAAAAAATATTATTTTACTATTAGGGTAGGGTTGTATACTACTAACCTTATTGCAATCCACTATTCCATTGTATTCCCTGTATTTCATATATGGGAGTAGGAGTACTGACTGAGCCATATATAACACTGTAAAAAAAAACTAATACAGTTTTTTAGATGTGACCAGTCACTGGAAAATTTTGAATTGGGAATGTAGATATTTTTTTTATTTTTATTTTTTTACAATAAAGACTTCCTGATTCAGTATTAGGACATTCATGTTTATCCTTTGATGATACCACAGCTTTTTCTTATGAAATGTACGTGGAAATTGGCAGAAAATTAAAACAACATAAGGGTTCAATGACTGCAATGAATCTTGGGAACACAGTGGTATTGTTCTATTCTCACCTGACTGTTGCTCATTTGCAGACCTACTCCCGCACGACAAAAAAAATGTAGTACTGTATATCCATCTACAATGAAATATAAATTATTATATTTTATTATTATTATTATTATTAATTTTTAGCTTTTTAGCCTTTATAATCAACAATACGGTTGGTTATACATCAAGTCAGCCCCTGAAAATTTATTTCATTTCAAATCATTTAACTAACCAGCTAATATTCATTAAGAATATAGACAAAACATGTATTAATGTCTATTGGCAATATGTTTAATCTGTTCTATATTTATTTATATTTATTAAAAATAACATCATTATCAATTTGCCACTTCTATAAATCAATTACTTAAAAAAAAAAAAAAAAAAACACAGATCCCTTTACTCTTACTCTAATATATGTATCATGATACACTAATGATTAATTATTACTTAATACAAAATTATGTTTAATAATAGAAAACAAAATAACTCCACATGATGTCTCTCTCTCTCTGTGCCATTTAGTACTTTCAGACAATGATGTGTGTCGTTAATAATTTATTTTGCATGGCTGCATAATGTAATGCCGAAATACACAATAATATGTTTTCAATTTCAAAAAGTAAATTAAAATAAATCATGATCGTTTTCTAAAGTATGTTTTCATGGGTGTTAATCGCTTCATTTTTGTTGGAAGAAAAAAAACATCTGTCACACTGTGATACAGGCTGAAAGTGAACGCAGCGAAGACGTACTGGTATTGGATGCGAGAACACACACACCACACGCACACACACACACACGCGCGCACACACACACACACACACACACACACACCTTGTACTCTCTGATGTTCGCTCTGCTCGGCGCCCCTGTGGATTGAAAAACGCGCTGAATCCGTGCAGACTCAGATAAGGGGAGGAGCCGGAACTTGATGCAGCTTGCCACCGTCTCAAATGAGTTTTTAAAGGGGACTGAAGCGATCACTAATTAATTAATCAAATAATTTTTTAGGGGGGCTGGGCTGAAGCCCCCCTAAAAAGGGCCTAGCGACGCCCCTGGCTTGAATGGTTTTGTCATGGTGATTTTTTGAAATAACAGTAAAAAAGTAACCAGTAAATGTCTTTTATTTTTTTAAGTGCAGCTTCTAAACACTTCAAAAAAATGTACACATAGAAGACAAGTCATTCTGAGGAAATATGCATAGTTTCATGACTATACAACACTATATGGATGATAGAAAATTAAAAAACTATCATACATCTGATGTCACTCTGTCCCTCTGTCACTGTGGGTAATGTGTGTGTGTGTGTGTGTGTTAAGTGAATTAGGTGTGAAACTATCAGGGAGCATTTAGTCTCCAGTGCCAACATTTTACAGAACTGCCACTTTCCTGGAGTCTCAGAATTACAATGTGTCAGGTTCTGAGAGATCTAAGATTCCAAAAAATTATTTAATTAGAATACCATGAAGTATTGTGAAATACTATATATTAAGACTTTATATATAGGCTTTATGAACAGATTAGAGTGACTCGTGAAGGACCAGCACCACCTCCTCTTGTCCGATGGTTTGAGGAATATATATTTTATTCCACCTCCTTTCCTGAAAGTCTGTCTTGCAGAATTGACTAAAAATTAATCTTCACATTAATTCCTAATTATTTTGCAATTATTTTTGTCAGTTCTTCTTGACCTGTTTTTTTTTTCTTCTTCTTTTCTGACCTCATGACCCAGTCAGCATTTTTGTACAATGGTCAAGTCTTAACTTATCCATTTCTGTATTGCATTTGTGTTTGATATTTCTCATGGGTATTTCATAATTTTCGACTTTGAGTTAAAACAGTTTGAGTTAAAACTCTTTTTTAGCGCATTTCATCTGTAAAAGAAAACATGCCTAATGATTCTGCACACATGAATATAAGGAGTTTTTCTCTTCCAGCTTTCCTGGACTATTGTATAGCACTCATAAATCATTAAATAAAAAATAATGGTAGTTATTAAGATTGATATGGTTTGGAATTGGTAAAATGTGCTTGGAAAAAAATCACAATAAAACAATGTTTTAATGTTTAAGTTTGGAATATTAACTGACATGAATGAATGCTATATAAATATTGTTCATGTTAACATAATGTTTATAAATGAAATCTTATCGTAAAGTGTTACTATATATATATATATATATATATATATATATATATATATATATATATATATATATATATATATATATATATACAGTATTGTTCAAAATAATAGCAGTACAATGTGACTAACCAGAATAATCAAGGTTTTTAGTATATTTTTTATTGCTACGTGGCAAACAAGTTACCAGTAGGTTCAGTAGATTGTCAGAAAACAAACAAGACCCAGCATTCATGATATGCACGCTCTTAAGGCTGTGCAATTGGGCAATTAGTTGAAAGGGGTGTCTTCAAAAAAATAGCAGTGTCTACCTTTGACTGTACAAACTCAAAACTATTTTGTACAAACATTTTTTTTTTCTGGGATTTAGCAATCCTGTGAATCACTAAACTAATATTTAGTTGTATGACCACTGTTTTTTAAAACTGCTTGACATCTGTGTGGCATGGAGTCAACCAACTTGTGGCACCTCTCAGCTGTTATTCCACTCCATGATTCTTTAACAACATTCCACAATTCATTCACATTTCTTGGTTTTGCTTCAGAAACAGCATTTTTGATATCACCCCACAAGTTCTCAATTGGATTAAGGTCTGGAGATTGGGCTGGCCACTCCATAACATTAATTTTGTTGGTTTGGAACCAAGACTTTGCCCGTTTACTAGTGTGTTTTGGGTCATTGTCTTGTTGAAACAACCATTTCAAGGGCATGTCCTCTTCAGCATAGGGCAACATGACCTCTTCAAGTATTTTAACATATGCAAACTGATCCATGATCCCTGGTATGCGATAAATAGGCCCAACACCATAGTAGGAGAAACATGCCCATATCATGATGCTTGCACCTCCATGCTTCACTGTCTTCACTGTGTACTGTGGCTTGAATTCAGAGTTTGGGGGTCATCTCACAAACTGCCTGTGGCCCTTGGACCCAAAAAGAACAATTTTACTCTCATCAGTCCACAAAATGTTCCTCCATTTCTCTTTAGGCCAGTTGATGTGTTCTTTGGCAAATTGTAACCTCTTCTGCACATGCCTTATTTTTAACAGAGGGACTTTGCGGGGGATTCTTGAAAATAGATTAGCTTCACACAGACGTCTTCTAACTGTCACAGTACTTACAGGTAACTCCAGACTGTCTTTGATCATCCTGGAGGTGATCATTGGCTGAGCCTTTGCCATTCTGGTTATTCTTCTATCCATTTTGATGGTTGTCTTCCGTTTTCTTCCACGTCTCTCTGGTTTTGCTCTCCATTTTAAGGCATTGGAGATCATTTTAGCTGAACAGCCTATCATTTTTTGCACCTCTTTATAGGTTTTCCCCTCTCTAATCAACTTTTTAATCAAAGTACGCTGGTCTTCTGAACAATGTCTTGAACGACCCATTTTCCTCAGCTTTCAAATGCATGTTCAACAAGTGTTGGCTTCATCCTTAAATAGGGGCCACCTGATTCACACCTGTTTCTTCACAAAATTGATGACCTCAGTGATTGAATGCCACACTGCTATTTTTTTGAACACACCCCTTTCAACTAATTCAACTAATTGCCCAATTGCACAGCCTTAAGAGCGTGCATATCATGAATGCTGGGTCTCATTTGTTTTCTGAGAATCTACTGAACCTACTGGTAACTTGTTTGCCACGTAGCAATAAAAAAATATACGAAAAACCTTGATTATTCTGGTTAGTCACATTGTACTGCTATTATTTTGAACAATACTGTATATTGTTCTGTGAATGTGATTTTAAAGTCTAGATGATTCGGATTAACCCTTTAACCGCCATATTTAAAGCCTCACTGCCAGAGGGATATTGTGAATGCATGTGCCCGCTGGACACAGTTTACCTGATGCCACCGGGGTGGCGATGGCATTGGTGGCTTGAGCCCGCCATCGCTGCTTGCAGCTATATTTTTATTATTATTAGGGCTCAAGCCTGGAGGGCGAGAGCCCTATTGTTTTCCTTAGGATTATTTTTTATTATTATTAGGGCTCAAGCCTGGAGGGCGAGAGCCCTATTGTTTTCCTTAGGATTATTTTTTTTTTTTTTTTTTTTTTTTTTTATTCTTCTAATTTTTTTCTAAGGTTTCGGGGGCTTTTGGGGTCCTTAACATGCTCAAAAACTCTTGAAAATTGGCACACACCTTGGAACCTGCGGCCATTAGGGCCGGGCAGAGTCTGATACAAGGGCGTGGCACAGGGGCTCTACAGCGCCCCCTGTAGTACCGAGGGCCATATATCATGCATACTTGCACGTATACATATGAAACTTGGTACATATATATAACTCATCAAACCAAACAACTTTCACACTGCATGTCATAAGCTCCGCCCAACAGGAAGTTGGCTATTTAGGGTTTTATGAAAAACACATGCTCTGGAATTTGATATACTCCTCTGAGGAACTCCACCCGTTCACCTCAAAACTCGGTGAACACGATCTCAAGACATTCGGGATGCTAAATTGCGAAGAGATTTTTGATATCTCGAACGGTTTGCCCGTGGCGAGGCGTTGAAATTATGGCGAGAAATGAGAAACAGGAAATGTATAATAACATCCACATACATTTGCTGAATTTGATCAAACTTAATTGGTTTGTTCGTTGTATGATACCGATCGTATATATGTGACTTTTAGGAGTCAAAGTTATAGCGCCACCAACTGGCAGCAGGAAGTGAATCATTTTCAGAACGCTTTGAATTCAGCATTTTATTTTTACTTGATTTGCTTCAAACTTCATCAGAATAATGACAAAACACGGCCGAAGACAATCTGTCGTGGGGATATTTATATCTAATATAGTGTTGCCATGGCAACGTGTCAAACTTGAATGTTCTGTTCTGGTGATTTTTAGGCAGATAACTAGCTCAGATTTACATGAAACTCGAAACAGATATCAGTATTAAAGATAGCTAGACCATGGCAAAAGCTTTTAAAAGGGCGTGGAAGAGGCACTCTATAGCGCCACCTTTTGTCAAAAGTGGGGGGATTAGTTTTAGCTACAGACACCAAACTTGGTACATAAATTGTTCTTATCAAGACGGACAACTTTCTAATTCGCAGTCATAAGCTACGACCAACAGGAAGTTGGCTATTTTGACTTGAATATGGATTTTTGGGAATTTTCTTTTGTGAATTAATGCATACTCCTCCCAGGGGAAGTACACTATACACACCAAACTTTGTCTACATTAAGAAAAACCATTGAGGAACTTAAATTGCGAACGGATTTTGGTTAGCTTGAACGGTTTTGTCGTGGTGAATTTTTGAAATGACAGTAAAAAGGGAAACATTAATTGTCTTGTATGTTTAAATTGCAGCTTCCAAACACTTCAAAGCATTTTTTCATACAAAGATCAAATCATTCTGAGGAAATATGCATAGTTTCACGACTTTACAACACTGTATGGATAAAAGAAAATTAAAAAACTGTCAGACTTCTCAACTTACATGATCTAACTCTGGCCACCCTGTCTGTGTGAGGGAAGGGAGGGGGAGAGGGAGGGGGAGTGTGAGGGGGTTGGTGACTGTGACAGTGTGTGTGGACTGTAGGGAGGGGCTGTCTGGCAGAGAGAGAGAGAGAGAGACCTAATCATCCCTTTAATAATCAGGAAAAAAAAAATCTGTATTTTAAATTGTTATTGTTTTTGTTGTTGCTAATGGTGGTGTTTTTTCCTTTCATTACAGGTTAAGAAATCTCTTAGGCCTTATCCTTTTCTGTCAGTTTTAGGGATTTAAAAACATCCTAAGAACCCTAATTTGTGCTGCAAATAATAATTTCAAACTCATTTGATACTGACCTATGACAACCTGTGACGTGACATGACATTTATTAATCTCATGGATGTAACAGTAAAACTATTCAACTGACAGATAAAGCTGCAATGCAAGCAAAACTATTTCACAAATGCTTATAGGTCATTAAAATCATTACAAAACACTAATACATTATTTAAGGATTTGGTAACACTGTAAAATAATGTCTAATTTGTTAACATTAGTATATGCAATGGTAACACTTTATAATAATTGCACTCATTAGCTAAGCATTAGTAAATAGTTCATGATTATAAAGCCTTTTCCCTTAATAATAGTCATTATTAAGCAGTAATACATCTATAAATAAATTGTTCTTGGTTTAAAAGCACATATATTACAAAGGAGATTAAAGTCTCAGTTGTCTTATAAAATAAATAAATAAACACAACCCAGTTTGATTCAGAATTCAGAAATATTTATTTCAAGATGCAATAAAAGGAAACTGTACACTTGAATAGCTTTTATGCGATTCTTGAAGGATTAGCATCACCTCCTCTTGTAAAATGGTTTGAGGAATATATCTTCGAGATTGTACGGCCGCTCCCTATATGCATAGTATGCAGTCTTCGTAGGGCACCAACTCCCAGAGGTGGCACCATCCCAGTTGCTCAAAAAAACAAAAAAAAAAACATGCGCCATTCTCCCATCCGCGCTCGCGACCGCTCACACCTCATGTTTGCTGCTGAATGTTCGTAATTGATGGATGGACATCTATGCCTGGGTATAGGACATCAGCAATCCGGCACAGAGAAAATAAAACTAAAGAAAATAAAACAGGCATAAAGTTGTCTTGACATTGGACTTTCTAGAGTCTCAAATTTAGGGCCGGTCTCTAAAGTTACATGTGATATTGTCATACACTTTTCTAACGTCAGTAGCATTTGAAGAGAATGACTTACAGTCATAAAAACAACTGTAATTGTTCATCTAGGTGACAGCTATAATGCACAATTAAATTGAATGTTTGATATTTATTACAACAAACTGTAAGTCATATGTAAATTATGCTACTTTTTCACATGGGCTAAAATGCAAATTTGAAGCTCAATAGCATTTGAGAAGAAAGACTTGCAGTCATAAAAAAAATTGTAATGTGTTCATATAGGTGTCAGCTACAATGCACACCTTATACATTTTTTATAGATATTAAAATAAAGTGTTACTAAAGTTATATATATATATTGTTCTGTGTATGTGATTTCAAAGTCTAGATTGGTCGGATTAACCCATTAACTGCCACATCCCTTAAAACTTGATTGTCAGAGGGTTACTGTAAATGCTTATGCCCGCTGGGCACAGTTATCCTGATGCCACCGGGGTGGCGTTGCACTGATGGCTTGAGCCCGACATCGCTGCTTGCAGCTATATTTATTATTATTATTATTATTTTCTAACGTTACGGGGGCTTTTGAGGTCCTTAACATGCTCGAAAACTCTTGAAAATTAGCACACAGATTGGAACCTGCGGCCATTAGGGTCGGGCAGAGACTGATACACGGGCGTGGCACAGGGGCTCTACAGCGCCCCCTGGAATACTGAGGGCCATATATCATACATACTTGCACGTAGACACATGAAACTCGGTACACATGTAGATCTCATTAAACCAAACAACTTTCGTACTGCATGTCATAGGCTCCGCCCAACAGGAAGTTGGCTATTTAGGGTTTATTATTCATATTTTTGGTCAAAGTTGTGGGGGCTTTTGGGGTCCCTAACATACTCAAAAACTCTTGAAAATTTGCGCACACTTTGGAATCTGTGCCCTTTAGGAGCCTGCAGAGGTTGGGACCCGGGCGTGGCACAGGGGCTCTATGGCGCCCCCTGGAACACAGTCATAAATGTTGATGTATAGCTCACACATACTTGCACATATTCATATGAAACTCAGTACACATATAGATCTCATTGTGCCGAACAATTTTCGTATTGCATGTCATTGGGCTCCGCCCAACAGGAAGTCAGCTATTTAGAGTTATGTAAAAAGCGCATGCTCTGGAATTTGATATACTTGTCATAGGTTTTTTACTCGTTTACCACCAAACTCGGTCAACATGATCTCAAGACATTGGGGATGAAAAATTGCCAGGGGATTTTTGATATCTTGAACGGTTTGCTCGTGGCGAGGCGTTGAAATTATGGCGAGAATTGAGAAACAGGAAGTGTCTAATACCATCCACATACATTTCCTGATTTCAATCAAACTTCATCAGATTATTCATTGTATGATGTCGATCACATATATGTGACTATTAGGAGTCAAAGTTATAGCGCCACCAACTGGCAGCAGGAAGTGTGTCATTTTCAAAATGCTTTGAATTCAGCATCTTATTTTTACTCGATTTGCTTCAAACTTCATCAGAATAATGTTAAAACACAGCCGATATGAATCTGCTGGGGGAAATTGGATAGCTAAAAATATTGTTGCCGTGGCAACATGTCAAACTGGAATACTTCTCAGGTGATTTTGAGGCATATAACATGCTTAGAATTTCATCAAACTCAGAACACATATCAGTATTTATGATAACTAGACACTGGCAAAAGTTCATAAGAGGGCGTGGAAAAGGCACTCTATAGCGCCACCTTTTGTCAAAAGTGGGGGGGTTAGTTTTAGCTACAGACACCAAACTCGGTAAAAAAATTGTTCTTATCAAGACGGACAACTTTCTAATTCACAGTCATCAGCTACGATCAACAGGAAGTCCGCTATTTTGATTTGAATGTGGATTTTTTTTTACATTTAGTTGTGAATTAATGCATACTGCTCAGAGGAGAGTAACACTATACACACCAAACTTTGTCTACATGATGCCAAAACATTTTAAACAACTTAAATTGCCAATGGATTTTGGATAGCTTGAACGGTTTTGTCGTGGTGATTTTTTTTAATGACAGTAAAACTGGAATTATTAATTTTCCTGCATTTTTAAATTCCAAACACTTCAAAACCTTTTTTCATACAGACAAAAAGTCATTCTGAGTAAATATGGATAGTTTCACGACTTTACAACACTGTATGGATAATAGAAAATTAAAAAACTGTCAGACATCTCATATCACTCTGTCCCTCTGTTTGAGTGTATGTGCTTCAGACTTCCATTGTCTGAGAGAAATTGCGCTCCTACAGGTGCAATTACCGGATATTTAGTTTCTCTTTTAAATCGGTTAAAATACAAATAAATACTTGGATTTAATTCACACTGACAAGCTAAACCAACATATATGATTATTATCAGGTCAGGGCTCATTAATAATGGATGTGTGGTCAGTGATACGTGAGAAACACGAGAGATGAATCACCGCTCTGAGCATGAGCATCTGGAATGATGAGCTCAGAAAAAACGAGTTTATTCTTGTTTTATAGCTATTAAAAATAAAGTATTGCAGCGATATCACACAATTCACCAATTAGAACACACCAAGAGCTAAATTAAGATGTTTTTGAACTGTTTGTGTGAAAATGAAATATTTGAGGCTGCCTATATGAAATCACGCCTCCGATCAGCGCGTACAGTGTCGAGCTCAAAACAAACGAATTTATTCTTGTTTAAGAGCTTTTTAAAATAAAATATTACCACAAATGCACACAATAAACCCATTGTAACACAACAAGAGCTAAATGCAGGTGTTTGTGACCTGTTTAAGTGCGCAAGACTATTTGAAAGCGCGACTGGCAGAATAACATATATCTCTCGAGCTGCAGGATTCTGGCTTTCGTCGTACAAACGAACACATCACGGACAAGATTATTTCAAAATAGCTTGGCGAATATAAACGAAAACAGCCACGTGAACGTAAACCGTTGAGAAATATATCTGAAGTGGATCTACTGGATTTGAATATTAAGTGACCGCGTATACCAGCTGCTTCTGTCTTCAATTTTAATCTATATAAAAAATGTAATTCATTCATCTTGGCTGCGTTTTTAATGTGTGTACGTATTTATTTATTTATTATTTTGCTCTAACAAGAATTAATCTATATTTAATTAAATCAATTACATTTTATTTTACATTTGATTTGTCCATTTCTGCATCTAAACGCCTAAAAACATAAAACATGCTCTATTATACTATTGTTAGCAATTTCTTTATCGTCCAATTTATCTGGTGTACACACTTTTATTTTCATAATAAACTTGTTTGTTAGATTATACACAGTTACAGTGGTCTATAATAAATATTAACAGGTTTTATTCAAGCTGTTTAGAATGATTGCAGTAGGCTAAAAAAACATTGGAAAACAATAACTGTTGTACTTTTTTATATATTTTGTATAATTTCATAGTTTATGCATTATAGTTATAAAAACAAATAAATTTAGCCACTCACATAGAAATCTTAGGCCTTATCCTTTTCTTACAGTTTTAGGAATTTTAAAAAATCGTAAAAAACCTTATTTGTGCTGCAAATAATAATTTCAAACTCAAAAAGTAAATAGTCAGTTCATGCTTTATAAAGCCTTGTCCCAATATTAATAGTCAGTAGTAAGCAGTTTATAAATACAGCTATAAATAGCTTGTTTTTGGTTTATAAGCACATTTATTAAAAAGGAGAGTAAAGGATCAGTTATCTTCCTATGAAAAATAAAAAAATAAAAATAAACAAACAACAACACAGATTGATACAGAACTCTACAGATTGATACAGAAATTCTATTGTGGATTTATGATAAAATCAGCCTGTAAATGAATTCATACTCCTCCAAGAAGACACAAGTAGTTCACACCAAACTTTTTTTTTAACATGAATCCAATATACTGAAGATGTTAAATTGCGAATGGGTTTAGGATACCTTAAATGGTGTGGCCATAGCGATTTATTAAAGTAACATAAAAAAATACAATAGTTATTTTACTATATCTTTAAATTTTTTAATTCCAAACTCTTCATAATTTTTTATATACGTAGAAGTCATCATTTGAAGGAACCACAGCAAGTTTCAAAGCTTTATCATTTTCAAGAGCCAGCAAAAAATTAAAACTATCATAACTTATAAATGAAGCTTGCAATTCTTAGTACCAATAATGGCCACCTGATGGAGCTATAGGATCACTTTTAAATAATTATTGTAGAAACAAGTATGATTTAAATCATTTATAGAAATCTTTCAAAGAAAAATAATATGAATTTTATGTATTTTACTGATAAAATGACCCTCACTTAATTAGAATAACAAGCTGAAGTATTGTGAACTGTATATTAAGAATAATTCTTTATAGGCTTTATGGACAGATACGTTTTGAGTGACTCTTGAAGGATCAGCACCACATCCTCTTTTACCACTGTTTAAAGAATTTATCTTACAGAACAGATGCGAATGAATTTTGGATAGCTTGAATGGTTTTGTCGTGGTGATTTTTTGAAATAACAGCAAAAAAGTAACCAGTAAATGTCTTTTATTTTTTTAAAGTGCAGCTTCTAAACACTTCAAAAAAATGTACACATAGAAGACAAGTCATTATGAGGAAATATGCATAGTTTCATGACTATACAACACTATATGGATGATAGAAAATTAAAAAACTATCATAAATCTGATGTCACTCAGTCCAACTGTCACTGTGGGTAGTGTGTGTGTGTGTGTGTGTGTGTGTGTGTTAAGTGAATTAGGTGTGAAACTATCAGGCAGCATTTAGTCTCCAGTGCCAACATTTTACAGAACTGCCACTTTCCTGGAGTCTCAGAATTACAATGTGTCAGGTTCTGAGAAATCTAAGATTCCAAAAAATGATTTAATTAGAATACCATGAAGTATTGTGAAATACTATATATTAAGACTTTATATATAGGCTTCATGAACAGATTAGAGTGACTCGTGAAGGACCAGCACCACCTACTCTTGTCCGATGGTTTGAGGAATATATCTTCCAGAATCCGGGATTAAGATTTAGGAGCTCATTTTTATTCCACCTCCTTTCCTGAAAGTCTGTCTTGCAGAATTGACTAAAAATTAATCTTCACATTAATTCCTAATTATTTTGCAATTCTTTTTGTCAGTTCTTCTTGACCTGTTTTTTTCTTCTTCTTTTCTGACCTCATGACCCAGTCAGCATTTTTTGTATAATGGTCAAGTCTTAACTTATCCATTTCTGTATTGCATTTGTGTTTGATATTTCTCATGGGTATTTCATAATTTTCGACTTTACAGTTTGAGTTAAAACTCTTTTTTAGCGCATTCCATCTGCAAAAGAAAACATGCCTAATAATTCTACACACATGAATATAAAGTGTTTTTCTCTTCCAGCTTTCCTGGACTATTGTATAGCACTTATAAATGATTAAATAAAAATAATGGTAGTTATTAAGATTGATATGGTTTGGAATTGGTAAAATGTTCTTGGAAAAAAATCACATTAAAACAATGTTTTAATGTTTAAGTTTGGAATATTAACTGACATGAATGAATGCTATATAAATATTGTTCATGTTAACATAATGTTTATAAATGAAATCTTATTGTAAAGTGTTACTAAATATATATATATGTTTGGGGAATATATATGTATATTGTTCTGTGAATGTGATTTTAAAGTCTAGATGATTCGGAATAACCCTTTAACTGCCATATCCTTTAAAACCTCACTGCCAGAGGGATATTATGAATGCATGTGCCCGCTGGGCACACTTTACCTGATGCCACCGGGGTGGCGATGGCATTGGCGGCTTGAGCCCGCCATCGCTGCTTGCAGCTATATTTATTATTTTTTTCCAACGTTACGGGGGCTTTTGGGGTCCTTAACATGCTCGAAAACTCTTGAAAATTGGCACACACCTTGGAACCTGCGGCCATTAGGGCTGGGCAGAGACAGATATACGGGCGTGGCACAGGGGCTCTACAGCGCCCCCTGGAATACTGAGGGCCATATATCATACATACTTGCACGTAGACACACGAAACTCGGTACACATGTAGATCTCATCAAACCAAACAACTTTCGTACTGCATGTCATAGGCTCCGCCCAACAGGAAGTTGGTTATTTAGGGTTTAGTATTCATATTTTTCGTCAAAGTTGTGGGGGCTTTTGGGGTCCTTAACATACTCAAAAACTCTTGAAAATTTGCGCACACTTTGGAATCTGTGGCCTTTAGGAGCCTGCAGAGGCTGGGACCCGGGCGTGGCACAAGGGCTCTACGGCGCCCCCTGGATCACAGTCAGAAATGTTGATGTATAGCTCACACATACTCACACATATGCATATGAAACTCAGTACACATATAGATCTCATCGTGCCGAACAACTTTCGTATTGCATGTCATAGGCTCTGCCCAACAGGAAGTCAGCTATTTAGAGTTATGTAAAAAGCGCATGCTCTGGAATTTGAAATACTTGTCATAGGTTTTTTTGCAGATTGCCACCAAATTCGGTCAACATGATCTCAAGACATTGGGGATGAAAAATTGCCAGGGGATTTTGATATCTCTAACGGTTTGCTCGTGGCGAGGTGTTGAAATTATGGCGAGAAATGAGAAACAGGAAGTGTCTAATACCATCCACATACATTTCCTGATTTTAATCAAACTTCATCAGATTATTCTTTGTATGATGTCGATCGCATATATGTGACTATTAGGAGTCAAAGTTATAGCGCCACCAACTGGCAGCAGGAAGTGTGTCATTTTCAAAATGCTTTGAATTCAGCATCTTATTATTACTCAATTTGCTTCAAACTTCATCAGAATAATGTTAAAACACAGCCTATATAAATCTGCTGGGGGGATATTGATACTTAAACTGGAATACTTCTCAGGTGATTTTGAGGCATATAACATGCTTAGAATTTCATCAAACTCAGAACACATATCAGTATTTATGATAACTAGACACTGGCAAAAGTTCATAAGAGGGCGTGGAAGAGGCACTCTATAGCGCCACCTTTTGTCAAAAGTGGGGGGGGTTAGTTTTAGCTACAGACACCAAACTCGGTACAAAAATTGTTCTCATCAAGACGGACAACTTTCTAATTCACAGTCATCAGCTACGATCAACAGGAAGTCAGCTATTTTGATTTGAATGTGGATTTTTTTTTACATTTAGCTGTGAATTAATGCATACTGCTCAGAGGAGAGTAACACTATACACACCAAATTTTGTCTACATGATGCCAAAACATTTTAAACAACTTAAAATGCCAATAGATTTTGGATAGCTTGAACGGTTTTGTCTCTGTGATTTTTTTTTAAATGACATTAAAAATGGAATTATTAATTTTCCTGCATTTTTTAATTCCAAACACTTCAAAACCTTTTTTCATACAGACAAAACGTCATTCTGAGTAAATATGGATAGTTTCACGACTTTACAACACTGTATGGGTAACAGAAAATTAAAAAACTGTCAGACATCTCATCTCACTTCTGTCCCTCTGTTTGAGTGTATGTGCTTAGACTTCCATTGTCTGAGAGAAATTGCGCCCCTACAGGTGCAATTAACGGAGTTTTAGTTTCTCTTTTAAATCGGTTAAAATACAAATAAATACTTAGATTTAATTCACACTGACAAGCTAAACCAACATATATGATTATTACAGGGTCAGGGCTCATTAATAATTGATGTGTGGTCAGTGATACGTGAGAAACAGGAGAGATTAATCACCGCTCTGAGCAGGAGCGTGTGGAATGACGAGCTCAGAAAAAACGAGTTTATTCTTGTTTCATAGCTATTAAGAATAAAGTATTGCAGCGATATCACACAATTCACAAATTAGAACACACCAAGAGCTAAATTAAGATGTTTTTGAACTGTGTTTAATTTAGGATTTATAGCTGGATCGATCTGCACTGACCGCTACAGTATTCTTGTCAGAGAACTCAGAGTCTTGTCTCAATGATAGCCTTTTAATGATTGCTCTGGCATCAATATAGAAGGACATGTACAAGGTTTTCTAGAACAACAAAATAAAAATAATAATTAGCAGATGTTACATAAATTATATAAATAATAAACAACATAAAGTATCTTCTACTTATACAAATCACAGTGATCGATCGCTACTTTTAACTTCAAATGATTGACAGCATATAATACAGCGCGTATTTCACATGCGGTAAATACGTCACGTTAATATACATGAATAAACTTAGAAACAGTATCTGCAACAACTATACTTGCAGTATAACATTAATATTCAAATAACAGTGGACTTACTTGTCCGTTACTCATATAATGTCCTTTTAATGCGAGCAATCCAGAGAACTTCCTGATCAGATCGGCTGATGCAACTCTCTGGCATTACGCTTATTCTCAGTCTATTAATCAGCGTAGGATCCGCAACTGTGTCGGTTGTGCACTATACCATTACGGGCAGCGCCAATTCTGTATGCATCTTTGTCACTACGCAAAACATGGAGAATTCGGAACAAACTGTTTGTGTGAAAATTAAATATTTGTGGCTGCCTATCTGAAATCACCGCTCCGATCAGCGCGCACAGTGCCACAAGTTCAAAACTAACAAATTTATTCTTGTTTAAGAGCTTTTTAAAATAAAATATTGCCATAAATGCACACAATACACACATTATAACACAACAAGAGCTAAATACAGGTGTTTGTGACCCGTTTAAGTGTGCAAGACTATTTGAAAGCGCGACTGGCACAATAACATATATCTCTCGAGCTGCAGGTTTCTGTCTTTCGTCGTACGAACGAACACATCACGGACAAGATTATTTCAAAATACATAATAGTTTGGCGAATATAAACGAAAACAGCCACGTGAACATAAACTGTTGAGAAATAAATCTGAAGTGGATCTACTGGATTTGAATATTAAGTGACCGCATATACCAGCTGCTTCTGTCTTCAATTTTAATCTATATATATAAAAAAGGAGACTCATTTGTCTTGGCTGCTTTTTTAATGTAGCGTATTTATTTATTTACTTTTTTATACATTTTGTATAATTTCATAGTTTATGTATTACAATTATAAAAACTAAAATAAATTTAGCCACTCACATAGAAATATCTTAGGCCTTATCCTTTTCTGACAGTTTTAGGGATTTTAAAAAATCCTAAAAAACCTTATTTGTGCTGCAAATAATAATTTCAAACTCATTTGATACTGACCTATGACATCCTCTGACATGCTATTTATTTGAATTTACATAATGTCATGGATGTAACAGTAAATCTGTTCAGCTCACAGATGAAGACTAAGCTGTAATGCAAGCAGAACACTTATAAATCATTTAAGGATTTGATAACACTGTAAAATAATGTCTTATTTGCTAACATTAGTAAATGCATTGGTAACACTTTATAATAACTGCACTCATTAGTAAATAGTCAGTTCGTGCTTTATAAAGTCTTGTCCCAACATTAATAGTCATTAGTAAGCAGCTTATAAATACAGCTATAAATAACTTTTTCTTGGTTTATAAGGACATATTTTAAAAAGGAGAGTAAAGGGTCTGTTATCTTCCTAAGAAAAATAAAAATAAACAAACACAACACAGATTGATACAGAAATATTTATTTCAATATGCAATAAAAGGAAACTGTACACTTGAATTATATATATATTGTGACGAGCACTCCCAGAGGAATCAGCGTCGCCCTGGAAACCAAACCAAAACACCTGCACGTCCTCGTCACCGGCTGATCGGTCACAGCTGCTCCCCATCAGCCAGCACATTGAAAAGCAGCACATGTTGCACTGAGAAGAGGTTCTCAAACAGAACGCAAAGCTGGACTAACCCCTCTCTCCTATCCCCACAGAAAGCAGCGAGTGACCAACAGCCCACACCCTTTGGAGCACGTCTGGACACCCACTTTCCCCTTGATTGGCACAGAGGAGCACGGAGAGCACACGGGGAGCACCCACCCAGCGGAAAGCAGATCAGGACACTTCACCAGGCACCCTTCACTTTTCAATAAACCCACCCTCCGGGGCTTTTGATTTCACGTACCTCTTGTCGAGTGGTTCTTCACCCCGTGACAGTGGTGGAGAATGCGGGCAGAACAGTGAGGAATCACCGACAAGGTCACCGCCCCAACTCCTAATTTTTTTTTTGCTTTCTGTCAGCAGCACCACGGAAGGCGGCACGCGCGGCCCCGCGATGGAGGACGTCTTACAACGCCTCGCTGAGGTTAGCATCCGCCAGCAGCAAATAGCGGAACACCTCGCCACTCGCCTGGGCAGGACGGAGGATGAACTCGCCGCCGTCCGGGCGGCCGCGGCCCAGCGCGTTCCGCTACCTGAGCCTCGGGCACAAGCCACCCGTCTGTTGCCCAAGATGACGGCCGATGACGATGTGGAAGCCTTCCTTCAGGTCTTCGAAAACACTGCCCACCGAGAGGGATGGCCAGAGGACGAGTGGGCACGTGCGCTGGCACCCCTACTCACCGGTGAAGCACAGAGGGCTTACTTCTCGCTCCCCCTGACGAGTGCCGACAGTTATGTCGAAGTGAAGCGAGAGATCCTGGCGAGGCTGGGCCTCTCCCCTGTAAGTGCCGCCCAGCAGTTCCACGAGTGGGAATACAAGCCCCGGGTGCCAGCCCGTGCCCAGGCAGCCGAACTCAGCCGCCTCGCCCAGCACTGGCTGTTGGCAGGAAACCCCACACCAACACAGGTAGCGGAACGAGTGGTGGTCGATCGCCTCCTGCGCGCACTACCTCGCGCCCACCGACAGGCCGTCGGCATGAGGGACCCACGTGACGTCCGGGAACTAGTGGAGGCGATCGAGCTGGCGGATGCCGTTCATCCCAGCGGGGCAGGGGACCGGCTGCCGCCATTCCCCCGGAGGGTGGTCCAGGAGCGACGCCCGCTCGAAGGCACCGCGCGACCCGTCAGCAGGCCGACGGTTCCCCCACCGCGAGATGAGCCCATGCCAAGTGCCGAACCACCGTCGCCTCCGCGAGCCTGGCTGGCAGGCTGCATCCTTCACCAACGGGTGCCGGCGGGAGCCCCCGAAGCAGATGTGAAGGTGGATGGAAGACGGTTCCGGGCCCTGTTGGACTCAGGCAGTGCGGTCACCCTCATCCAGGCGCGGCTGTGCGCCCCGCGAAGCGGCCGGAAAAACTTCCTACCGGCCCTGCTCGTCTCCGACAGTGGGAGAGAAGGTGAGGCCCCCTCCCAATCTACTAATCTGTTTTATGATGTCTACCAACAGGCCGCTGGAGGGGGCTCTTTCGCCAAGGAACAGCGGGAGGACGACCGACTCAAGCACTGTTGGAGCCAGGTGCGAGTCGTGGATGGAGAGGACGTCCTCCCCCGGCCCCACCCTCTCCCACATTTTGTCGTAGAGAATGGCCTGCTGTATTGTGTCGCCCAGCGTAGGGGGGAGGAGAAAAAGTTACTAGTTGTGCCTCGTGCCAAGACCGAGACCATTCTGGAGCTGGCCCATTCCCACCCCATGGCAGGACACCTCGCGGCAGCCAATACTGCCCAACGCATCCGCGACCGTTTCCATTGGCCGGGCCTGGACGCCGAGGTAAAGCGGTTCTGCCAGGCCTGCCCGACCTGTCAGGCCACGTCGCCCCGGACTCCTCCCCCCAGCCCGCTCATCCCGCTGCCTATCATCGAGGTGCCCTTCGAGCGGATTGGAATGGACATAGTGGGGCCGTTGCCGAAGTCTGCCCGAGGGCATGAGCACATCCTGGTCATCGTCGACTATGCCACCCGGTACCCAGAAGCAGTCCCCCTGCGGAAGGCCGCCGCAAAGTCCATCGCCCAGGAGCTGTTTCTGCTGGCCAGCCGAGTCGGCCTCCCCTCAGAGATCCTGACTGACCAGGGAACCCCCTTTATGTCCCGGCTAATGGCTGACCTCTGCCGGCTGCTGCGGGTGAAGCAGTTGAGGACCACTGTTTATCACCCCCAGACTGATGGCCTCGTAGAGAGATTTAACCAGACCCTCAAGCAAATGCTCAGACGTGTGGCGGCGGAGGACAAGCGGGATTGGGACCTCATGATCCCCTACGTGCTCTTCGGGATCCGCGAAGTTCCCCAGGCCTCAACTGGCTTCACCCCCTTCGAGCTCCTGTTTGGCCGTCAACCCCGGGGCCTCTTGGACGTGGCCCGGGAAGCGTGGGAGCAGCAGCCGGCCCCGCATCGTACCGTCATCGAACATGTCCGGCAAATGAGGGAACGGATCGACCGAGTGATGCCGTTAGTCCGGGAACACCTCACCAGGGCCCAACAAGCGCAGCAACGTCATTATGACCGGACAGCCCAGCCACGGGAGTTCCAACCGGGAGACCGCGTCATGGTCCTGTTCCCCAGCTCCGCCTGCAAATTTCTGGCCTCCTGGAAGGGGCCCTACTCGGTCGTCGAGAGGGTTGGACCGGTCACTTACCGCCTGAGACAGCCGGGACGACGGCAGGCGGAGCAACTCTACCACGTCAACCTCCTAAAGAAATGGGTGGGGACCCGGGACCAAGTAGCTGCCCTAAGCCTCACCGAGCCCGTGGTTGTGGATATCAACCCCCACCTTTCGGCTGCCCAGAAGACGGAGCTGCAGCACCTGGTCAGTCAGTTCCAGGATGTGTTCTCCTCTCAGCCCGGGCAGACCAACGTGCTTCAACACCATATCCGGACGCCCCCAGGAGTCGTCGTTAGGCAACGGCCCTACCGAGTCCCGGAGGCTCGTCGGCAGGCTGTTGAGGAAGAGGTCCAACAGATGCTAAAGTTGGGGGTAATAGAACCATCCTGGAGTCCGTGGTCCAGCCCCATTGTGATGGTCCCAAAGCCGGATGGCACCCTCCGCTTTTGTAACGACTTCCGCCGCCTGAACGAAGTCTCCGAATTCGACGGGTACCCCATGCCTCGGGTGGACGAACTGCTGGACCGGCTAGGAAGGGCCCGGTATATCAGCACCCTAGACCTAACCAAGGGCTATTGGCAGGTACCGCTCTCCGAGGCCGCCAAGCCGAAAACCGCCTTCTCCACCCCCAGTGGCCACTGGCAGTACCGGACCCTTCCCTTCGGCCTACATGGGGCCCCCGCGACGTTCCAGCGGATGATGCACATCCTCCTGCGGCCTCACCAAGCTTACGCGGCCGCCTACCTGGATGACGTCGTGGTCCACTCCGAGGCGTGGGACGAACATCTGGATCGTCTGTGGAGGGTGCTCTCGGAGCTCCGGCGGGCTGGACTTACCGCCAACCCCCGAAAATGCCACCTAGCCCTCTCTGAGGCCAAGTACCTGGGCTATCAAGTCGGCCGAGGACTCATCCGGCCGCAAGACAAGAAAGTTGAGGCCATCCACGCCGCACCAAGACCGGTGACAAAGACCCAGGTACGAGCCTTCTTGGGGTTGGCGGGTTATTATCGTTGTTTTATCCCCAACTTCTCCTCTTTAGCCGCCCCCCTGACAGACCTGACCAGGAAGGGGCAGCCGGAGAAAGTATGCTGGACCCCGTCGGCGGAAGAAGCCTTCTCCCAGGTGAAAGCAGCACTCACGTCCTCGCCGGTACTCCGCGCCCCGGACTTTAGCTGCCCCTTCCTGCTGCAGACGGATGCTTCCGACACAGGACTAGGAGCGGTCCTCTCCCAAATTCAGGAAGGTGAGGAGCATCCGATCATCTACATCAGCAGGAAGCTGTCCCCCGCCGAGAGGAAATACGCCGCTGTGAAGAAGGAAGCCCTGGCCATCAGGTGGGCAGTCCTGGAGCTCCGGTACTACCTCCTGGGCCGCAAGTTCACCCTGGTAACCGACCACGCGGTATATATATATATATATTTTTTTTTTATCAAGTGTACAGCTGTACAGTTTCTTTTTATCCATCTTGAAAAAATATTTCTGTGTTCTGTATCCCTCTGTGTTGTGTTTGACTTTTTAGTTTGGTAGATGAATGTTCCTTTAAATCTCATTTGTGAATGATTTAAATGTATAAATAGTCTTTGCTTTAGATGAGCTCACAAAGGACTGTCACCATTAGGACTCCCTATGCATAGGGCCCGGGATCTTGTGCAGCGCCCCTGCTGACAACTAGAATAATGTTATAATACTTAAAGTATGAAAATACAATGATTGAACTTTATAGCTTAAGAACAAAACATTTATAGCTGTATTTATGAACTGTTTAATAATGCCTATTAAAGGAGTGCTATTATTATTTTTCAAATTTAGTTATACTGTAATGTTGTTGTTTCAGCATAAAAAAAAAGTTCTGCAAAGTTACTAAGCTGAAAGTCCAATTCAAAAGGAGATATTTTATTTAACAAAAAACACTTTTTAAAAACTATAATGAACAAATTGTTTGGACTACAACAAATATTGGCCGGGATTTGTGATTTCACAAATATGGACGAATGGGATGAGAATTGGTTGAGCTGCACTATAGAAAGCAACGAGTGTGATACATATGTAGTTGACCATGAAGCCTGGAAGAGAAAAACAAAACTCCTTATATTCAGGTGTGAAGAATTATTAGGCATTTTTTCCTTTACTGATAAAATAAGCCCAAAAAAAGGTTTAACTCAGATTGAAAAATGTGTTTCTAAAGTTATATATATTGTTCTGTGAATGTGATTTCAAAGTCTAGATGATTCGGATTAACCCTTTAACTGCCGTATCCCTTAAAACCTGACTGCCAGAGTGCTATTGTGAATGCATGTGCCCGCTTGGCACAGTTTACCTGATGCCACAGGGGTGGTGTTGCACTGATGGCTTGAGCCCGCCATCGCTGCTTGCAGCTATATTTATTATTATTTTTTTCCAACGTCTCGGGGGCTTTTGGGGCCCTTAACGTGCTTAAAAAGTCTTGAAAATTGGCACACAGATTGGAACCTGCGGCCATTAGGGCCGGGCAGAGACTGATACACGGGCGTGGCACAGGGGCTCTACAGCGCCCCCTGGAATATGGAGGGCCATATATCATACATTCTTGCTCGTAGACGTATGAAACTCGGTACACATATAAATCTCATCAATCCAAACAACTTTTGTATTGCATATCATAGGCTCCGCCCAACAGGAAGTTGGCTATTTAGGGTTTAGTATTCAAATTTTTCGTCAAAGTTGTGGGGGCTTTGGGGGTCCTTAACATACTCAAAAACTCTTGAAAATTTGCGCACACTTTGGAATCTGTGGCCTTTAGGAGCCTGCAGAGGCTGGGACCCGGGCGTGGCACAGGGGCTCTACGGCGCCCCCTGGAACACAGTCAGAAATGTTGATGTATAGCTCACACATACTTGCACATATTCATATGAAACTCAGTACACATATAGATCTCATCGTGCCAAACAACTTTCGTATTGCATGTCATAGGCTCCACCCAACAGGAAGTCAGCTATTTAGAGTTATGTAAAAAGCGCATGCTCTGGAATTTGAAATACTTGTCATAGGTTTTTTTCTCGATTGCCGCCAAACTCGGTCAACATGATCTCAAGACACTGGGGATGAAAAATTGCCAGGGGATTTTTGATATCTCGAACGGTTTGCTCGTGGCGAGGCGTTGAAATTATGGCGAGAAATTAGAAACAGGAAGTGTCTAATACCATCCACATACATTTCCTGATTTTAATCAAACTTCATCAGATTATTCGTTGTATGATGTCGATCGCATATATGTGACTATTAGGAGTCAAAGTTATAGCGCCACCAACTGGCAGAAGGAAGTGTGTCATTTTCAAAATGATTTGAATTCAGCATCTTATTATTACTCGATTTGCTTCAAAATTCATCAGAATAATGTTAAAACACAGCTGATATAAATCTGCAAGGGGGATATTGATATCTAAAAAATTGTTGCCGTGGCAACATGTCAAACTGGAATACTTCTCAGGTGATTTTGAGGCAAATAACATACTTAGAATTTCACAAAACTCTGAACACACATCAGTATTTCTGATAGGAACTTAAATTGTGAATGGATTTTGGATAGCTTGAATGGTTTTGCCGTGGTGATTTTTTTAAATGACCTTACAAAGGGAATCATTATTGTATTTTTAAATTGCAGCTTCCAAACACGTCAAAGAATTTTTTCATACAGATGAAAAAGTCATTCTGAGGAAATATGCATAGTTTCACGACTTTACAACACTGTATGCATAACAGAAAATTAAAAAAACTGTCAGACATCTCATCTCACTCTGTCCCTCTGTTTGAGTGTATGTGCTTCAGACTTCCATTGTCTGAGAGAAATAGCGCCCCTACAGGTTCAATTCCCGGACTTTTACTTTCACTTTTAAATCGGTTAAAAATACAAACAAATACTTAGATTTAATTCACACTGACAAGCTAAACCAACATATCTGATTATTACCGGTTCAGGGCTCATGGATAAATTATTTCTGGCCAGAGATACGTGAGAAATAGGAGAGATGAATCACCGCTGTGATCACGAGCGTCTGGAGTAAAGAGCTCAGAAAAAACGAATTTATTCCTGTTTTAAAGCTTTTAAAAATAAATTATTACAGCGATATCACACAATCAACCAATTAGAACACACCAAGAGCTAAATTAAGATGTTTTTGAACTGTTTGTGTGAAAATGAAATATTTGCAGCTGCCTATCTGAAATCACCGCCTCCGATCAGCGCGTACAGTGTCCAGCTCAAAACAAACGAATTTATTCTTGTTTAAGAGCTTTTTTAAATAAAATATTACCACAAATGCACACAATAAACCCATTGTAACACAACAAGAGCTAAATGCATGTATTTGTGACCTGTTTAAGTGTGCAAGACTATTTGAAAGCGCGACTGGCAGAATAACATATCTCTCGAGCTGCAGGATTCTGGCTTTCGTCGTACGAACGAACACATCACGGACAAGATTATTTCAAAACACATAATAGCTTGGCGACTATAAACGAAAACAGCCACGTGAACATAAACTGGATCTACTGGATTTGAATATTAAAGTGACCACATTTACCACTTGCTTCTGTCTTCAATTTTAATCTATATAAAAAAGGAAACTCATTCGACTTGGCTGCTTTTTTAATGTGTGCGTATTTATTTATTTATCTTTTTATACATTTTGTATAATTTCATAGTTTGTGTATTACAATTATAAAAACAAAAATAAAATTAGCCACTCACATAGAAATAGCTTAGGCCTTAACCTTTTTCTGACAGTTTTAGGGATTTTTAAAAATCCTAAAAAAACCTTATTTGTGCTGCAAATAATAATTTCAAACTCATTTGATACTGACCTATGACATCCTGTGACATTATATTTATTTTAATTTACATAATCTCATGGATGTAACAGTAAATCTGTTCAGCTCACAGATCAATACTAAGCTGTAATACAAGCAGAACTTTCACAAATGCTTATGAGTCATTTAAGGATTTGATAACACTGTAAAATAATGTCTAATTTGTTAACATTAGCAAATTCATTGATAACACTTTATAATAACTGCACTCATTATTAAATAGTCAGTTCATGCTTTATAAAGCCTTGTCCCAATATTAATAGTCAGTAGTAAGCAGTTTATAAATACAGCTATAAATAGCTTGTCCTTGGTTTATAAGCACATTTATTAAAAATGAGAGTAAGTTATCTTCCTATGAAAAATAAAAGATAAAAATAAACAAACAACAACACAGATTGATACAGAACTCAGAAATTTTATTGTGGATTTATGATAAAGCCTGCAAATGAATTCATACTCCTACTCATACTACTCCATACTCCTTTTTCAACATGATGCCAATATACTGAGATGTTAAATTGTGAATGGGTTTAGGATAGCTTAAATGGTGTTGCCATAGAGATTTATTAAAGTAACATAAAAAAATACAATAGTTATTTTACTATATCTTTAAAATTTTTCATTCTAAATCTTCATAATTTTTTATATAAGTAGAAGTCCTCATTTGAAGGAAGCACAGTAAGTTTCATAGCTTTATCACTTTCAAGAGCCAGCATAAAATTTAAACTATCATAACTTATAAATCAAGCTTGCAATTCTTAGTACCTATAATGGCCACCAGAGGGAGCTATAGGATTACTTTTAAATAATTATTGTAGAAACGAGTATGATTTAAATCATTTATAGAAATCTTTAAAAAAAAATGAATTGTATATATTTTACTGATAAAATGACCCTCACTTAATTAGAATAACAAGCTGAAGTATTTTGAACTGTATATTAAGAATAATTCTTTATAGGCTTTATGGACAGATACGTTTTGAGTGACTCTTGAAGGATCAGCACCACATCCTCTTTTACCACTGTTTAAAGAATTAATCTTACAGAATAGGTGTGAATGAATTTTGGATAGCTTGAATGGTTTTGCCGTGATGTTTTTTGAAATAATAGTAAAAAAAGGAACCAGTAAATGTCTTTTTATTTTTTTAAAGTGCAGCTTCTAAACACTTTAAAAAAAAAAAAAAATGTACACATAGAAGACCAGTCATTCTGAGGCATATTTCCTCAGAATGACTGGTCTCATGACCATAGTTTCATGACTATACAACACTATATGGATGATAGAAAATTAAAAAAAAAACTATCATACATCTGATGTCACTCAGTCCCACTGTCACTGTGGGTAATGTGTGTGTGTGTGTGTGTGTGTTAAGTGAATTAGGTGTGAAACTATCAGGGTGCATTTAGTCTCCAGCGCCAACATTTTACAGAACTGCCACTTTCCTGGAGTCTCCAGAATTACTCGGTGTCGGACTCTGAGAGACTTAAGATTCCAAAAAATTATTTAATTAGAATACCATGAAGTATTGTGAAATACTATATATTAAGTCTTTATATATAGGCTTTATGCACAGATTAGAGTGACTCGTGAAGGACCAGCACCACCTCCTCTTGTTCGATGGTTTGAGGAATATATCTTCCAGAATCCAGGATTAAGATTTAGGAGCTCATTTTTATTCCACCTCCTTTCCTGAAAAGTCTGTCTTGCAGAATTGACTAAAAATTAATCTTCACATTAATTACTAATTATTTTGCAATTCTTTTTGTCAGTTCTTCTTGACCTGCTTTTTTCTTCTTCTTTTCTGACCTCATGACCCAGTCAGTATTTTTTGTACAATGGTCCCATTGGGTCTATGGCAGCCCTATGAAGGGAACATGGGAAAATGATGAAATTTGGCACACTTGTAGAGATGACCATTATTAGTGATCTGACCAACTTTGGGGTCTCTAGGACCAACTCTACAGCGCCACCACCAGTTAAAAAATTCAACATTCAAACGTTAATAACTCTTGAACCACTAATTCTATGAAAATAAAACTTAGTACATCTATTTTGTCTCTTCATGGAGATTCCATTCCATATCTTACATTAAGACTCCACCCATTACAGTAGCGGCCATTTTGAAAAGTACAGTATTCAGTCTAAACACTACTCCTCCTTCAAAATTGGTCCAATTCTTCTGAAATTTGGCTCAGATGTTCTTTGGACTGAACCGCACAGAAATGACTGAACAGAATTTTTTGAACACTAGTGAAAAAAAAAGTTATGATGCTGTGAACTTACTGAGGTTGACCTAAAATCGGTTGAGATGCTGTATCTCGGCCAAACTTTGATCAATCGAAACCAAACTTGGTACACTTCATCTACACCATGATCTGGGGGTCCATGCCAAATTTGGAAATAGCGCCACCTATGGGTGTCGAGATACCAAAAATGCACTTTTTTGCTTATAACTTCTGAACAATTCATCAGAAAATTATTATCTTGATGTCTATGGATTCTTTAGATCATTACGAATCTGTGGATGTCAATTTTGTCAAGACCACCTGGACCACCCGTCCGCCATTTTGAATTTTGTCATAAATTGCTATATCTTTTGATCGATTGTACATATCTTCACAAAAATCGATAGGCATCATCAACAACATGTGCCTGAGGTACCCCGGAAGTTAGAAGACAGCGCCACCTAGTGTTCAAGAGATATAACGATTCTTGCAAAACCCCTTATAACTACTGTAAATTATGATCGATTTTTGATATTTTTATGTCATTTGATTCCGTGGGTTATGCCAAATCAGATGATGTCTCATTTGCCATTTTCCAATATGGCGTCTGTCCGCCATATTGAATGGATTTAAATACAGTTTTTTCGCTACTCCTCCCTGAAATCTTGTTCAATTTTGTTCAAAATTTTATCAGATGAACTTCAGACCGGGCCTGACAGAAATGACTGAACAGATTTTTGATATTCACTCCCGTTCCTGACGTGTACAGCTCTGAAGTTGACCGTGCCTGTGCTGGTTGATTTATGCTAATTAGCTTAGCATGCTAATTAGCTAAAATGCTAACACGTTTCTATTGACTCTAATGGGTCTCCTGAGCTATCTGGTTAACTTTGAGCAACGTTAGCATTTTTTAGCGTAGCATGCTAATCTGGCTAAAATGCTGCTTCGGGCTTTTGAGAGTTCATTCTCACACCTTAACCTCTCTTCTGTGCCATGCAAACAGTGTGTCAACTAATGTGGCGCACTTCGCTAAGGCACTCGTCCCAAACCCGAGAGGTCGTGGGATCGAATCCGGGGCGGGTAATGTCGATCCGATGGAAGTTCCGTTTTGGCCGTTTTGCTTCGTCCCGCTCGTTGCTCTGGCTACAGCCCTTCAGGGCTTGGCCCCGGTATCGCTGCTTGCAGCTATATTTTGTTATTATTATTATTTTTCTTCAAGGTTTCGGGGGCTTTTGGGGCCCTTAACATGCTTAAAAAGTCTTGAAAATTGGCACACACATTGGAACATGCGGCCATTAGGGCCGGGCAGAGACTGATACACGGGCGTGGCACAGGGGCTCTACAGCGCCCCCTGGAATACTGAGGGCCATATATCATACATACTTGCACGTAGACACACGAAACTCGGTACACATGTAGATCTCATCAAACCAAACAACTTTTGTACTGCATGTCATAGGCTCCGCCCAACATGAAGTTGGATATTTAGGGTTTAGTATTCATATTTTTCGTCAAAGTTGTGGGGGCTTTTGGGGTCTTTAACATACTCAAAAACTCTTGAAAATTTGCGCACACTTTGGAATCTGTGGCCTTTAGGAGCCTGCAGAGGCTGGGACCCGGGCGTGGCACAGGGGCTCTATGGCGCCCCCTGGAACACAGTCAGAAATGTTGATGTATAGCTCACACATACTTGCTCGTATTAATATGAAACTCAGTACACATATAGATCTCATCGTGCTGAACAACTTTCGTACTGCATGTCATTCGGCTCCGCCCAACAGGAAGTCAGCTATTTAGAGTTATGTAAAAACCGCATGCTCTGGAATTTGAAATACTTGTCATAGGTTTTTTTGCCGATTGCCACCAAATTCGGTCAACATGATCTCAAGACATTGGGGATGAAAAATTGGGGTTAGTTTTAGCTACAGACACCAAACTCGGTACAAAAATTTTTCTTATCAAGACGGACAACTTTCTAATTCACAGTCATCAGCTACGATCAACAGGAAGTCAGCTATTTTGATTTGAATGTGGATTTTTTTTACATTTAGCTGTGAATTAATGCATACTGCTCAGAGGAGAGTAACACTATACACACCAAACTTTGTCTACATGATGCCAAAACATTTTAAACAACTTAAATTGCCAATGGATTTTGGATAGCTTAAACGGTTTTGTCGTGGTGATTTTTTTAAATGACAGTTAAAATGGAATTATTAATTTTCCTGCATTTTTAAATTCCAAACACTTCAAAACCTTTTTTCGTACAGAAAAAAGTCATTCTGAGTAAATATGGATAGTTTCACGACTTTACAACACTGTATGGATAACAGAAAATTAAAAAACTGTCAGACATCTCATCTCACTCTGTCCCTCTGTTTGAGTATATGTGCTTCAGACTTCCATTGTCTGAGAGAAATAGCGCCCCTACAGGTTCAATTCCCGGACTTTTACTTTCACTTTTAAATCGGTTAAAAATACAAATAAATACTTAGATTTAATTCACACTGACAAGCTAAACCAACATATCTGATTATTACCGGTTCAGGGCTCATGGATAAATTATTTCTGGCCAGAGATACGTGAGAAATAGGAGAGATGAATCACCGCTGTGATCACGAGCGTCTGGAGTAAAGAGCTCAGAAAAAACGAATTTATTCCTGTTTTAAAGCTTTTAAAAATAAATTATTACAGCGATATCACACAATCAACCAATTAGAACACACCAAGAGCTAAATTCAGATGTTTTTGAACTGTTTGTGTGAAAATGAATTATTTGAGGCTGCCTATCTGAAATCACAACCCATTCTCACTCCAAAGGCGTCAAAAACCGAAGCATGGTCAAGCGCCCCTAGCGTCACTTTTATGACGCCAAATGTGCCTCTCGGCGTCGAATATCGAAGCACTACGACCTTCATTGCTTTCAATGGGAAACTTTTGGCGTCAGAATTCGACACGAGGACATGAGATGTTTATGGCTATGAAATCACGTTCAAGAAGTCTCATTCAGCACACATCGCGATACTTGCTATCAGTTCCACAGTTTGGGTGAGTAGTCGTAAATACGCTCTTTTAATGCCTTTTATAAAATGTATTCTGTCTTATTTATTAATCAAATTAGTGCCATATGTTTAATCGCTGTATTATATCGGTCATCCGCGGCTGTCTTTGAGTTTCATTGCGTTTAAATAAATGAACACAGCTGCTAATTAGTCTGATTAAACTCTATCTGTCACGTGACGTGCCATAGACCTTCGAACAGTTTTATATTATTATTAATTTCAGGATTAATGATGTAAATTGTATTTGTAGTAAAATCATGGTAATCACGACACTTACAATAGTAATAAATGAAATGTGAAGTTAAAACACAGTAAACAGGACATTAGTAACTGTAACTGTAGTTTTACTATGGTATATTAATAATCAATACAATAATCACCAAACCAGCTATGTTTGTATCACTGTAATGTTAGTGTTTTTATGTGCTTTTATATGACAGATATCACAGTAATCATATGTTCTGTACCATGCTTTTAATACCTTTTAATGTAAATCCCAAAAAAAAAAAAAAATCAAATTAAAAATAAATAATAAAACATGTATTTTTCCATTTTGCAGTTCATTCATATCAGTTTATATTTATATATATATTTATATATATTTATTATATCTAAATATTTTGCTCACAGATCATTATTAACATTCTTTATATAATTCAATTTTATTTACTCTCCCCATTTTATTATTTTTATTTTTATTTTTAGCTGAAAAGACATAAAGGCAGTCAGCCCAGTGGTGTTTCTGGAGAGGGATTCCTTCAGAAATGGAGAAGACAGAAAGCTGCGGAGGCAGATATATGCAGCAGTAAGTCTGTGATAGTTTGTCTCTTTTATCAAACATTCCTGCTGTTATAATTTGTACAGCATTTGTTGTTTCTTAAACTGTTGCACTGTCCAAATACCCACACTTGCCATCTTTGCACTTGACCACTTGATTACTTATTTGACGTCTTTCCTGTATTTGGCCTAGTGTTCGAGTGAGCATGATAACCACAAGTGTGTGTCGAACTTTTCATGACCTGATGACTGTGTTTCCCAATCCTGATCCTGGAGAACCCCAGCACTGCACAGTTTTGGTGTCTCTCTTATCTGCCTTGGAGTCTTCACTGATGAGCTGATGAGTTGAATCAGGTGTGTTTGATCAGGGAGACATCTCAAATGTGCAGTGTTGGGGTTCTCCAGGACCAGGATTGGGAGCCACTGCCTTATGGGACACTTATGTGTTTACAGAGATTTTTATTAACTAATTATCAATATTTCACATACTGTACATTGGACAGCTTCCCATGACCTCTTGTGAGATCTCGGCAAAAAGTCTGACGATTTATTCCAAAACATGATGCATGATGGGATACACTAAGCTTTGTATAGCGCTCCGGAGCAGTATTGGAGAGGTTTAGTGTGTGTTAAGGACGCTGTGCTTTGGCATTATTAAGACCGGGGACAGTCTCGTTCACACACTGTCACGTACACACACTCTCAAGTTTTTACAGAGGCTGCTTTTATGGTCTAAACAAAACACAGTGTAATGTATAAGTTGAATGTAATTTAATATTTCCTTCCTTTCTGTCTTACAGGATTGTTTGAGGATAACGCTGTAGCTCCATCATGCACAAGGACTCACCTCGTTTACTCTTTATCACCCACACACACAGAAATGGTCCCTGGATCAGTGATTAGACTTTGCAGTGGTTTGATTTTTGCAGAAGATGTAACTTTGTTTTAATTATAAGCTCATAATGAATACATTACAGAACCAGTGATGAAAACAATAGTTAAAAATAGCGCTCCATATTAAAAATATATTGCACACTTGACATGCATGTCTTCATGGTGTTTTTTTGTGAGTTTGAAACATTTACATTGTGTTGTATAACATTTTGGTCACAACACTTTTTCCAGTGTTCTCTGAAAGACATACTGTATTTACTGTTTTGTTTTTTAATAAAAGCATTTTCATTTGCATACTGAAAATAGTTAATGTTTACAACATAACTGCCTTTTTATTCTTTATGGTGGCAAAAACGAGCTTGGTGACAGAGGATGCAGTGTAGTAATTTGGGCATGTTGTCTTTAAATGAGTTTGACATATAAATAAATAATGGAAGATCCTTACAAAAATATGCATGTTTATTATGCTTTATGTATTTATTTGTTCATTCATTCATTCATTTATAATTTCAGTTTTTATTCCTAGAGTTCAAATGGTAGAGAATGGTAAATCACAGAAACACAAATGTGAACAATTTTAACTTTAAAACACAATTGAATATACAATGTAAATTTTAGAAGCACGTCATTTGATTAGTAAATATATTTGTCTTTGGTCAAAAAAAAAAATACAAATCTTAAAAATGTGTCTTATATTTATTATAGAGGAATCTGTCTGTTGGATACAACTGCGACTGCTGGGCATGTGCACATCAATATTGCCCAATGTTTGTCAAGCTGAACAACGGAGGAAGGTGAAGACGTTAATAAAACAGAATCTAATAAGTAGCAAGCTTAATCTATTGTTAACCGAATCTATCCCTTCAGCCGAAAAACGAAAGACGTCGGTCATACATGGATAAGGAAGTGTGTCGCTGCTTCTCAGCTTTGATGTCATTGGCTATGAATTTTCAGGACAGTCTGTGGTTGGACTATCTTTTAACCCATATTAAACAGCGCATCATGTAAAAAAGTATGTTTTGCTGCTATCATCACATTAGTAATATATTAAGTCAACAATGAAGTGTTGCTATCTTGACAAAAATGACATCTTTAGCGAGATCCTAATCCTAACCCTAAGCATAACTTCAATGAACTACAAAAAAACAGCCCCCTAGTGTTGCCTTTGCATAGATAGAACGACGGAGGCTTGTGGGTAATGTAGTTTAAAACTTTTTATTAACGAAACGAAATAAATTATTTATTTTAAGGAAAACTGGATATCTAAATATGTTTATTGTGCAAACCTCTATGATATATTTGAGAGGCAGGCTGAAATGTGGTATTTTACAGTGAGCAATATTTAAAATGCCTTTATGTCAGCTTTCCATTTATTTCTGAAAACTGAGCTCAACATTATTTTATCAGCATAGCATAAGTAATAATCCTGCCCATTTTCTCTTTGATATGTTAATTATACTCTGATTTACAGCCATTTGAAATGTACAGTTTTGGGCTCTTCCGGGGGGTGCTACTGGGCCCCTGGGGGTAGAAGGGCAGTAAAACCTACATATATGTGTTCTCCTCATCATGGACAACAAACTGAGCTGAGTCACATTTATATCTGACAGTTTTCACAGTCCTCTGTTTTCTATTCTATTCATCATGACTATTATACCTTTTGACAGGACATTGTGAGGCCATCTGATGAAACATTGAAAAATTAGAAAGAAATTATTTAATAATGAAAATAATAGATTATTTATTTGATTTTTGAAGTATATGGCAAGAAATATAATGGATGAACCTGCAACAACTTGCCTTTATCTATTCCCCACCTGTAAAGCAGTAATCAAGGACAATGTATACACATTGTGATACTTCACTATTACACAAGGACAAATTCATGCAGTGCTAAGAATATTAATTTATATATATATATATATATATATATATATATATATATATATATATATATATATATATATATATATATATATATATATATATATAACTATTTAGCAAAAATCAGTGTAAAAATGTCCTCCTCACCCCCGTATCTTGCTCCTCAGGTGCTGGACATCATGTGTGTGCTCTTGGTTTTAATGCAGTACAAGATCCACATTGATCATTCCTGCTACATTCTCAGTTATCCCTCAAGTGTTTGTAACAATAAAGCCCATGGCACCATCTTGTAATGCAGAATAGTTAATCTCGTAACTCCCTTTATTTCACTAAAAAATTTGCATATTTGTTACTAAAATATAAAAAAAATTACTTTCTGGTGTACTGATGTCCCAGATGTTATTAATCCGATCAAAAATGTTTATGTCTTAAATAAAAAAAATAATCCCAATAATTAATATGTAGTTTTTCCAAGTCTAAAATAAACACATATCAGCCTACCTAGTAAAATTATGTATTTACCAAGAATCTTCAGAACACAATATTCACCATTTTCATTTTATTGAAGCATAGACTATAAAGTTGATAAAGTAGCATCAAGACGAATAAGATTCAATGAAAATAATTATCATCAAAAATACATTAACCTCATATATAAATCAGTTCACACAGATGAGTGATGAAATGTCCTTAAAAGTCACACAGTCCCATCCAGTCAACTGTGATACAGATCATGTGATATATATAAGACATGTGATACTGTTCCAGAAAATAATGATTCCCATCATCACATCTAAACTGGTTTCATCTCCCCATCATGTTCTTCTTCTCTCGTGTCTAGAAACAGTTTGTGGCTGATATCCAGCACTGATGTGGTGTAGCTTCTCTCAGCCAGAGGATCTCTCAGTCCTAAGATCCCAGACCTGGTCAAAATGAAACAAACAATCCAGATGAAGTTGTTTAATGGACAGAGAGCTCAGCTTATGTTCTGTGTGATTTTAGCAGTGTGAGCAACTATGACCCTTGTAGTACTGTACACTTACCATTCTTCAAGCTGTTTTGAGACCTTTTGAGAAGCTTTTTCTCTGAAGAGAATTTAGCACATCCTCTTCTTTCACTCCTTTCAAGAGCATCACTTGGTCAAAACCCCTCATTTGGCTGATGAGATCATCTGTACAAATTAAAATACTGCAATAAAAATTAAAGAATTAAGAAAAAGTTACAGAGGCAAAGGTCTTGCTCATGAGACTGCATTAGCACGTGTAGTTCACAGAGACTCTAGAATTCATCTATTGTTGCAGTAAATGTGTTTTCTTCCTCTAGAATCTTTCTCCAAAGTTCCTGACTTCTCTCACAAATGTGTTTTAGTCTGTGCAGTGTAAGGCCTGGCTTCAAACCAATCCACTATCAATTCACAATTTATAACATAACATTTAGAAAACAATGAAATAATGTACATTGGTGTTTATATCAACTAAACCAATTTCATGATACTTGTCTACTTTTAAAACAGGTGGTGTGTTTTTAAAAACATAATATTAAAAATGTCCAGTCACACTTTGCTAACATGCTGTAATTGTAATAGTAAAAAAAGAAATCAAGGCTGACATGACCAGTTCTGTGAGAGATCATCATAAAATGTTGTATAACACAGCATTGCTTCAACACACACATACCAGAGGACTTCTGTTTGTTTGAGACACAAGATGGCCATCTTCATTCCTCATCCTGAGCAAATCATTTCCTTGGTCTTCCTTCTCTTCTGTGAAATGAGATAATCTCTACTTACTCTGTGAGCAATTAATATTGCTCATTAAACATAATTAAGTTAATTTAAAGTAAGATTCAGACCAGAGCATTTGAGGAGTAAATGTTGATTAAAAAAAATATTCTAAACAAATGTACCTGGGAAGAGCTGATCATGGCAAGATTCGCTGAGACTCAGTAATAGCTCTTTTAGTTTTTAGGAAGGTTTGTGAGGGTTGGCTCTTGAGTGAGTTGTTGAGCTTGATATTTTAGACCTGAAAAAGAAGAACAGCATTAGGATTATCTGCAAAAATCCTGTAAGACAGAAAGAAGGAAATATTATTAATTACGTGCAACTTGTACATTACACCTCTGTAAAGATGCTGTATAATTAAAAGTTAAATGCATCCATTATTGAAAGCAAGTAATTAATAGCAAGCTATAGTCATATGAATTCTTTTGATAGTGTCAGATGAGACCGTCCTGGGGCTTGTACAATATCATACAAGTGTTAAACTGGATTATTAAGACTGTGATGTGTTTAGGGATCATTTTTAAGACTTTGACCCTGTCCAGATACCCACACTTGCAGTCTTGGCCACTTGAGAGTGTGTGTACGTGACAGTGTGTGAACGAGACTGTCTTAATAATGCCAAAGCACAGCGTCCTTAACACACACTAAACCTCTCCAATACTGCTCCGGAGCGCTATACAAAGCTTAGTGTATCCCATCATGCATCATGTTTTGGAATAAATCGTCAGACTTTTTGCCGAGATCTCACAAGAGGTCATGGGAAGCTGTCCAATGTACAGTATGTGAAATATTGATAATTAGTTATTAAAAATCTCTGTAAACACATAAGTGTCCCATAAGGCAGTGGCTCCCAATCCTGATCCTGGAGAACCCCAACACTGCACATTTGAGATGTCTCCCTGATCAAACACACCTGATTCAACTCATCAGCTCATCAGTGAAGACTCCAAGGCAGATAAGAGAGACACCAAAACTGTGCAGTGCTGGGGTTCTCCAGGATCAGGATTGGGAAACACAGTCATCAGGTCATGAAAAGTTCGACACACACTTGTGGTTATCATGCTCACTCGAACACTAGGCCAAATACAGGAAAGACGTCAAATAAGTAATCAAGTGGTCAAGTGCAAAGATGGCAAGTGTGGGTATTTGGACAGTGCAACAGTTTAAGAAACAACAAATGCTGTACAAATTATAACAGCAGGAATGTTTGATAAAAGAGACAAACTATCACAGACTTACTGCTGCATATATCTGCCTCCGCAGCTTTCTGTCTTCTCCATTTCTGAAGGAATCCCTCTCCAGAAACACCACTGGGCTGACTGCCTTTATGTCTTTTCAGCTAAAAATAAAAATAAAAATAATAAAAAGGGGAGAGTAAATAAAATTGAATTATATACAGAATGTTAATAATGATCTGTGAGCAAAATATTTATATATATATATATATATATATATATATATATATATATATATATATATATATATATATATAAACTGATATGAAAGAACTGCAAGATGGAAAAATGCATGTTTTATTATTTATTTTTAATTGGATTTTTTTTTTTTTTTTTGGATTTACATTAAAAGGTATTGAAAGCATGGTACAGAACATATGATTACTGTGATATCTGTCATATAAAAGCACATAAAAACACTAACATTACAGTGATACAAACATAGCTGGTTTGGTGATTATTGTATTGTTGTATTGATTATTAATATACCATAGTAAAACTACAGTTACAGTTACTAATGTCCTGTTTACTGTGTTTTACAACTTACATCATTGATCCTGAAATTAATAATAATATAAAACGGATCGAAGGGCTATGGCACGTCACGTGACAGATAGAGTTTAATCAGACTAATTAGCAGCTGTGTTCATTTATTTAAACGCAATGAAACTCAAAGACAGCCGCGGATGACCGATATAATACAGCGATTAAACATATGGCACTAATCTGATTAATAAATAAGACAGAATACATTTTATAAAAGGCATTAAAAGAGCGTATATACGACTACTCACCCAAACTGTGGAACTGATAGCAAGTATCGCGATGTGTGCTGAATGAGACTTCTTGAACGTGATTTCATAGCGATAAACATCTAATGTCCTCGTGTCGAATTCTGACGCCAAAAGTTTCCCATTGAAAGCAATGAAGGTCGTAGTGCTTCGATATTCGACGCCGAGAGGCACATTTGGCGCCATAAAAGTGACGCTAGGGGCGCTTGACCATGCTTCGGTTTTTGACGCCTTTGGAGTGAGAATGGGTTGGAAATCACCGCCTCCGATCAGCGCGTACAGTGTCGAGCTCAAAACAAACGAATTTATTCTTGTTTAAGAGCTTTTTTAAATAAAATATTAGCACAAATGCACACAATAAACCCATTGTAACACTACAAGAGCTAAATGCAGGTGTTTGTGACCCGTTTAAGTGTGCAAGACTATTTGAAAGCGCGACTGGCAGAATAACATATCTCTCGAGCTGCAGGATTCTGCCGTTCGTCGTACGAACGAACACATAACGGACAAGATTATTTCAAAATACATAATAGCTTGGCGAATATAAACGAAAACAGCCACGTGAACATAAACTGTTGAGAAATAAATCTGAAGTGGATCTACTGGATTTGAATATTAAAGTGACCACATTTACCACTTGCTTCTGTCTTCAATTGTAATCTATATAAAAAAGGAAACTCATTCTTGGCTGCTTTTTTAATGTGTGTGTATTTATTTATTTACCTTTTTATACATTTTGTATAATTTCATAGTTTGTGTATTACAATAAAAACAAAATCTCATGGATGTAACAATAAATCTGTTCAGCTCACAGATCAATACTAAGCTGTAATGCAAGCAGAACTTTCACAAATGCTTATGAGTCATTTAAGGATTTGATAACACTGTAAAATAATGTCTAATTTGTTAACATTAGCAAATGCATTGATAACACTTTATAATAACTGCACTCATTAGTAAATAGTCAGTTCATGCTTTATAAAGCCTTGTCCCAATATTAATAGTCAGTAGTAAGCAGTTTATAAATACAGCTATAAATAGCTTGTCATTGGTTTATAAGCACATTTATTAAAAAGGAGAGTAAGTTATCTTCCTATGAAAAATAAAAGATAAAAATAAACAAACAACAACACAGATTGATACAGAACTCAGAAATTTTATTGTGGATTTATGATAAAATCAGCCTGTAAATGAATTCATACTCCTCCTCATACTACTCCATACTCCTTTTTCAACATGATGCCAATATACTGAGATGTTAAATTGTGAATGGGTTTAGGATAGCTTAAATGGTGTTGCCATAGAGATTTATTAAAGTAACATAAAAAATACAATAGTTATTTTACTATATCTTTACAAATTTTCATTCTAACTCTTCATAATTTTTTATACAAGTAGAAGTCCTCATTTGAAGGAAGCACAGTAAGTTTCATAGCTTTATTTTTTTCAAGAGCCAGCATAAAATTAAAACTATCATAACTTATAAATCAAGCTTGCAATTCTTAGTATCTATAATGGCCACCAGAGGGAGCTATAGGATTACTTTTAAATAATTATTGTAGAAACTAGTATGATTTAAATCATTTATAGAAATCTTTCAAATAAAATAATATGTATTTTAGGAATTTTACTGATAAAATGACCCTCACTTAATTAGAATAACAAGCTGAAGTATTGTGAACTGTATATTAAGAATAATTCTTTATAGGCTTTATGGACAGATACGTTTTGAGTGACTCTTGAAGGTTCAGCATCACATCCTCTTTTACCACTGTTTAAAGAATTAATCTTACAGAACAGGTGTGAATGAATTTTGGATAGCTTGAATGGTTTTGTCGTGGTGATTTTTTGAAATAATAGTAAAAAAGGAACCAGTAAATGTCTTTTTATTTTTTTAAAGTGCAGCTTCTAAACACTTCAAAAAAAAAAAAAAAAATGTACACATAGAAGACAATTCATTCTGAGGCATATTTCCTCAGAATGACTGGTCTCATGACAATAGTTTCATGACTATACAACACTATATGGATGATAGAAAATTAAAAAACTATCATACATCTGATGTCACTCAGTCCCACTGTCACTGTGGGTAGTGTGTGTGTGTGTGTGTGTGTTAAGTGAATTAGGTGTGAAACTATCAGAGAGCATTTAGTCTCCAGCGCCAACATTTTACAGAACTGCCACTTTCCTGGAGTCTCCAGAATTACTCGGTGTCAGGCTCTGAGAGACTTAAGATTCCAAAAAATGATTTAATTAGAATACCATGAAGTATTGTGAAATACTATATATTAAGGCTTTATATATAGGCTTTATGAACTGATTAGAGTGACTCGTGAAGGACCAGCACCACCTCCTCTTGTTCGATGGTTTGAGGAATATATCTTCCAGAATCCAGGATTAAGATTTAGGAGCTCATTTTTATTCCACCTCCTTTCCTGAAATTCTGTCTTGCAGAATTGACTAAAAATTAATCTTCACATTAATTCCTAATTATTTTGCAATTCTTTTTGTCAGTTCTTCTTGACCTGTTTTTCTCTTCCAGCTTTCCTGGACTATTGTATAGCACTCATAAATGATTAAATAAAAAATAATGGTAGTTATTAAGATTGATATGGTTTGGAATTGGTAAAATGTGCTTGGAAAAAAATCACAATAAAACAATGTTTTAATGTTTAAGTTTGGAATATTAACTGACATGAATGAATGCTATATAAATATTGTTCATGTTAACATAATGTTTATGAATGGAATCTTATTGTAAAGTGTTACTAAAGTTATATATATATATATATATATATATATATATATATATATATATATATATTGTTCTGTGAATGTGATTTTAAAGTCTAGATGATTCGGATTAACCCTTTAACTGCCATATCCTTTAAAACCTCACTGCCAGAGGGATATTGTGAATGCATATGCCCGCTGGGCACAGTTTACCTGATGCCACCGGGGTGGCGATGGCACTGGTGGCTTGAGCCCGCCATCGCTGCTTGCAGCTATATCTAGGGCTCAAGCCCGAAGGGGTTTTTACTCAATTTACTTAAAACTTCATCAGAATAATGACAAAACACGGCCGATGTAAATCTGTTTTGGGGATATTGATATCTGATATAGTGTTGCCATGGCAACGTGTCAAACTTGAATGTTCTGTTATGGTGAGTTTGAGACAGACAACAAGCTCAGATTTACATGAAACTCAAAACACATATCAGTATTAGTGATAGCTAGACAATGGCAAAAGCTTTTAAAAGGGCGTGAAGGAGGCACTCTATAGCGCCACCTTTTGTCAAAAGTGGGGGGGTTAGTTTTAGCTACAGACACCAAACTTGGTACATAAATTGTTCTTTTCAAGACGGACAACTTTCTAATTCACAGTCATCAGCTACGACAAACAGGAAGTCGGCTATTTTGATTTGAATATTTAAATGGAGCTCTGATTTAATGCATACTCCTCACAGGAAATGTTCACTATACTCACCAAACTTTGTCTACATGTTGAAAAAACATTGAGGAACTTAAATTGCGAACGGATTTTGGTTAGCTTGAACGGTTTTGTCGTGGTGATTTTTTGAAATGACAGTAAAAAGGGAATCATTAATTGTCTTGTATTTTTAAATTGCAGCTTCCAAACACTTAAAAAAAATTTCATACAGAGATCAAATCATTCTGAGGACATATGGATAGTTTCATGACTTTACAACACTGTATGATTAAAAGAAAATAAAAAAAACTGTCAGACATCTCAACTCACTCTGTCCCTGTTTGAGCAATGTATGTGTGCTGACTGAGTGCATGTGTGTGTGTGTGAGTGTGTGTGTGTGAGTGGGGGATGGGCATGAGCTGAGTGGCAGACACAATGAGAGAGAGAAAGAGAGAGAGAGAGACTTAATCATCTCTTTAATCACCAGAAAAAAAATGTATTTTAAATTGTTATTTTTTGTTGCTGTTGCTAACATTGCTGTTTTCATTACAGCTTAAGAAATCTCTCAGGCCTTATCCTTTTCTGACAGTTTCAGGAATTAAAAACAAAATTCTAAAAATACTTATTTGTGCTGCAAATAATAATTTCAAACTCATTTGATACTGACCTATTCCATCCTGTAACATGGATGTAACATTAAAACTGTTCAGCTCACAGATGAAGACTAAGCTGTAATGCAAGCAGAACTTTCACAAATGCTTATAAGTCATTAAAGGATTTTATAACACTGTAAAATAATGTCTAATTTGTTAACATTAGTAAATGCATTGGTAACACTTTATAATAACTGCACTCATTAGTAAATAGTCAGTTCATGCTTTATAAAGTCTTGTCCCAACTTAAATAGTCATTAATAAGCAGCTTATAAATACAGCTATAAATAGCTTGATCTTGGTTTATAAGCACATTTATTAAAAAGGAGAGTAAAGGGTCAGTTATCTACCTATGAAAAATAAAAAAATAAAAATAAACAAACAACAACACAGATTGATACAGAACTCAGAAATGTTATTGTGGATTTATGATAAAATCAGCCTGTAAATGAATTCATACTCCAAGAAGACACACGTAGTTCACACCAAACTTTTTCAACATGATGCCAATATACTGAAGATGTTAAATTGCGAATGGGTTTAGGATACCTTAAATGGTGTGGCCATAGCGATTTATGAAAGTAACATAAAAAAAATACAATAGTTATTTTACTGTATCTTTAACATTCTTCATTCCAACTCTTCATATTTTTTCATATATGTAGAAGTCATCATTTGAAACAATCACAGTAAGTTTCATAGCTTTATCATGTCCAGGAGCCAGCATAAAATTAAAACTATCATAACTTATAAATCAAGCTTGCAATTCTTAGTACCACTAATGGCCACCAGATGGAGCTATAGGATTACTTTTAAATAAATATTGTAGAAACGAGAATGATTTAAATTATTTATAGAAATCTTTCAAAGAAAAATAATATGTATTTTACTGATAAAATGACCCTCACTTAATTAGAATAACATGCTGAAGTATTGTGAAATACTGTGTATTAAGAATAATTCTTAATAGGCTTTATGGACAGATACGTTTTGAGTGACTCTTGAAGGTTCAGCACCACATCCTCTTTTACCACTGTTTAAAGAATTTATCTTACAGAACAGGTGCGAATGCATTTTGGATAGCTTGAATGGTTTTGTCATGGTGATTTTTTGAAATAACAGTAAAAAAGGAACCAGTAAATGTCTTTTATTTTTTTAAGTGCAGCTTCTAAACACTTCAAAAAAATTGACACATAGAAGACATGTCATGCTGATGAAAATATGCATAGTTTCATGACTATACAACACTATATGGATGATAGAAAATTAAAAAACTATCATACATCTGATGTCACTGTCCCTCTGTCACTGTGGGTAATGTGTGTGTGTGTGTGTGTGTGTGTGTGTGTGTGTGTGTGTGTTTGTGTGTTAAGTGTGTGTGCTGAGTTTGTGTGAATGTGTGGGAGAGGGGATGGGCTATGTGTCAGAGAGAGAGAGAGAGAGAGACAGAGATAGGGAGGGAGACTGAATCATCTCTTTAATCACCAGAATTATAGGTCAATAAAATCATTACAAAACACTAATAAATTATTGAGAGAGAGAGAGAGAGAGAGAGAAACATCTTAGAGTTAACATCTCTTTAATCACCAGCAGAAAAAAATAAGTAATTTTGTGTTGTTGTTGTTGTTTTTTCATCATTACTGCAAATATCTTAGGCCTCAACATCAACAGTTGCTGCTTTATATAGCCTTCTCCTAAAATTAATAGTCATTAGTAAGCATTTTATAAATACAGCTATAATTAAATTGTTCATGGTTTATATGCACATTTATTTTGAGGAGATTAAAGGCTGTAATCTTCCTAAAAAAAAAAAAATTTAATAAATTAATAAATAAAAAAAAAACAAAAAAAAACAAACACAGAACTCAGAAACATTTATTTCAAGATGCAATAAAAGAAAACTTTACACTATATATATATATATATATATATATATATATATATATATATATATATATATATATATATATATATATATAATTGCAAAAGTTTATATTAAATTTTGTTATCAAGTGTACAGCTAATAATAATAATAATAATAATAATAATAATGCATTTTATTTGAGGCGCCTTTCAAACCACTCAAGGTCACCGTACAACAAGTAACAACAGTGACAATATTAAAACAAAAAATAACAGCAAATAACAATGTCAATAAAAAACCACAATAATATTAGAATAGCACAACATATTGTGGAATACTATATTAAGACTTTATATATAGGCTTTATGAACAGATAAGTTTTGAGAGATTCTTGAAGTACTAGCATCACCTCCTCTTGTACAACGGTTTGAGGAATATATCTTCCAGATAGTACCGCCGCTCCCTATATGCAGAATACGCAGTCTTCGTAGGGCACCAACTCCCAGAGGGGGCACCATCCCAGTAGCTCAAAAAAAATAAAACATGCGCCATTCTCCCATCCGCGCTCGCGACCGCTCGGACATTTGCGGATGAATGTTCGTAATTGATGGATGGACATCTATGCCAGGGTAAAAGACATCAGCAATCCGGCACAAAGAAAAGAAAAATAAAGTAAAAAACAAAACAAAAACAGGCATAAAGTTGGCTTGACATTGGACATTCGAGAGTCTCAAATTTAGGGACCGTCTCTAAAGTTACATGTGATATTGTTATACACTTTTCTAACGTCAGTAGCATTTGAAGAGAATGACTTACAGTCATAAAAACAACTGTAATTGTTCATCTAGGTGACAGCTATAATGCACCATTAAATTAAATGTTTGATATTTATTAAAACAAACTGTAAGTCATATGTACATTATGCTACTTTTTCACATGGGCTCAAAAGCAAATTTGAAGCTCAATAGCATTTGAGGAAAAAGACTTGCAGTCATAAACCAATTGTAATGTGTTCATTTAGGTGTCAGCTACGATGCACAACTTATACATTTTTTATATATATTAAAATAAAGTGTTACTAAAGTTATATATATATATTGCTCTGTGTATGTGATTTCAAAGTCTAGACGGGTTGGATTAACCCTTTAACTGCCATATCCCTTAAAATTTGATTGCCAGAGGGTTACTGTAAATGCTTATGCCCGCTGGGCACAGTTTTCCCGATGCCACCGGGGTGGTGTTGCACTGACGGCTTGAGCCCGCCATCGCTGCTTGCAGCTATATTTATTATTATTATTATTTTTTTTTTTTTTTATTAAACCTTCCGGGCATTTTTGGGGGCCTTAACATGCTCAAAAACTCTTGAAAATTGGCACACACATTGGAATCTGCGGCCATCAGGACGCCACAGAGACTGGGACCCGGGCGTGGCACAGAGGCTCTACAGCGCCCCCTGGAACACAGTCAGAAATCTTGAACCATAGCTCACACACGCTTGCATGTATTTATATGAAACTCAGTACACTTATAGATCTCATTGAGCTGAACAACTTTCGCACTCTATGTCATAGGCTCCGCCCAACAGGAAGTCAGCTATTCAGGGCTGTTTGAAAAAAGCATGCTCTGGAATTTAATATACTTGTCATAGGTTTTTTACTTGATTCCCACGAAACTCGGTCAACATGATCTAAAGACATTGGGGATGAAAATTTGCCAGGGGATTTTTGATATCTCGAACGGTTTGCTCGTGGCGAGGCGTTGAAATTAGAGCAATAAATGAGAAACAGGAAATGCCTAATAACATCCACATACATTGCCTGAGTTTGATCAAACTTCATCGGTTTGTTCGCTGTATGATACCAATCGTATATATGTGACTATTAAGAGTCAACGTTATAGCGCCACCAACTAGCAGCAGGAAGTGTGTCATTTTCAAAATGCTTTGAATTCAGCATCTTATTTTTACTCGATTTGCTGCAAACTTCATCAGAATACTGACAAAACAAGGCCGATGAAAATCTGTTGTGGGGATATTGATATCTAATATAGTGTTGCCATGGCAACGTGTCAAACTTGAATATTCTGTTATGGTGAGTTTGAGGCAGATAACAAGCTCAGATTTACATGAAAGTCAAAACACATATCGGTATTATTGATAGCTAGACAATGGCAAAAGCTTTTAAAAGGGCGTGAAGGAGGCACTCTATAGCGCCACCTTTTGTCAAAAGTGGGGGGGTTAGTTTAAGCTACAGACACCAAACTTGGTACATAAATTGGTCTAATCAAGTCGGACAACTTTCTAATTCATAGTCATAAGCTACGATCAACAGGAAGTCGGCTATTTTGATTTGAATGTGTATTTTTGAGATTTTACAGTTGTGAATTAATGCATACTCCTCACAGGGGAAGTACACTATACACACCAAACTTTGTCAACATGAAGAAAAAACATTGAGGAACTTAAATTGCGAACGGATTTTGGTTAGCTTGAACGGTTTTGTCGTGGAGATTTTTTGAAATGACAGTAAAAAGGGAAACATTATTTGTCTTGTATGTTTAAATTGCAGCTTCCAAACACTTCAAAGCATTTTTTCATGCAAAGATCAAATCATTATGAGGAAATATGCATAGTTTCATGACTTTACAACACTGTATGGATAACAGAAAATTAAAAAACTGTCAGACTTCTCAACTGACATGATCTCACTCTGGCCACTCTGTCTGTGTGAGGAAAGGGAGGGGGAGAGGGAGGGGGAGTGTGAGGGGGTTGGTGACTGTGAATGTTTGGTGACTGACAGTGTGTGTGGATTGTAGGGAGGGGCTGTCTGGCAGAGAGAGAGAGAGAGAGAGAGAGAGAGAGAGAGACCTAATCATCCCTTTAATAATCAGGAAAAAAAAATCTGTATTTTAAATTGTTATTGTTTTTGTTGTTGCTAATGGTGGTGTTTTTTCCTTTCATTACAGGTGAAGAAATCTCTTAGGCCTTATCCTTTTCTGACAGTTTAAGGGATTTAAAAACATCCTAAGAATCCTTATTTGTGCTGCAAATAATAATTTCAAACTCATTTGATGCTGACCTATGACAACCTGTGACGTGACATGACATTTATTAATCTCATGGATGTAACAGTAAAACTCTTCAACTGACAGATAAAGCTGCAATGCAAGCAAAACTATTTCACAAATGCTTATAGGTCATTAAAATCATTACAAAACACTAATAAATTATTTAAGGATTTGGTAACACTGTAAAATAATGTCTAATTTGTTAACATTAGTAAATGCATTGGTAACACTTTATAATAACTGCACTCATTAGCTAAGCATTAGTAAATAGTTCATGATTATAAAGCCTTTTCCCTTAATAATAGTCATTATTAAGCAGTAATACATCTATAAATAAATTGTTCTTGGTTTAAAAGCACATATATTACAAAATAGATTAAAGTCTCAGTTGTCTTATTAAATAAATGAATAAACAAAACCCAGTTTGATTCAGAATTCAGAAATATTTATTTCAAGATGCAATAAAAGGAAACTGTACACTTGAATAGCTTTTGAGCGATTCTTGTACGATGGTTTGAGGAATATATCTTCCAGATAGTACTGCCGCTCTCTACATGCAGAGTATGCAGTCTTCGTAGGGCACCAACTCCCAGAGGGGGCAACATCCCAGTTGCTCAAAAAAAAAAAAACATGCGCCATTCTCCCATCTGTGCTCGCGACCGCTCACACCTCATGTTTGCGGCTGAATGTTCGTAATTGATGGATAGACATCTATGCCTGGGTATAGGACATCAGCAATCCGGCACAGAGAAAAGATAACTTAAGAAAAAAAAAAAACAGGCATAAAGTTGTCTTGACATTGGACATTCGAGATTCTCAAATTTAGGGCCGGTCTCTAAAGTTACATGTGATATTGTTATACACTTTTCTAACGTCAGTAGCATTTGAAGAGAATGACTTACAGTCATAAAAACAACTGTAATTGTTCATCTAGGTGACAGCTATAATGCACAATTAATTTGAATGTTTGATATTTATTACAACAAACTGTAAGTCATATGTAAATTATGCTACTTTTTCACATGGGCTCAAATGCAAATTTGAAGCTCAATAGCATTTGAGAAGAAAGACTTGCAGTCACAAAACAATTGTAATGTGTTCATATAGGTGTCAGCTACAATGCACACCTTATACATTTTTGATAAATATAAAAATAAAGTGTTACTAAAGTTATATATATATTGTTCTGTGTATGTGATTTCAAAGTCTAGATTGGTCGGATTAACCCTTTAACTGCCCCATCCCTTAAAACTTGATTGTCAGAGGGTTAAAACTTCATCAGAATAATGACAAAACACGGCCGATGTAAATCTGTTGTGGGGATATTGATATCTAAAAATATTGTTGCCGTGGCAACATGTCAAACTGGAATACTTCTCAGGTGATTTTGAGGCATATAACATGCTTAGAATTTCATCAAACTCAGAACACATATCAGTATTAGTGACAGCTAGACACTGGCAAAAGTTCATAAGAGGGCGTGGAAGAGGCACTCTATAGCGCCACCTTTTGTCAAAAGTGGGGGGGTTAGTTTTAGCTACAGACACCAAACTCAGTACAAAAATTGTTCTTATCAAGACGGACAACTTTCTAATTCACAGTCATTAGCTACGACCAACAGGAAGTCGGCTATTTTGATTTGAATGTGGATTGTTTTTTACATTTAGCTGTGAATTAATGCATACTGCTCAGAGGAGAGTAACACTATAAACACCAAACTTTGTCTACATGTTGAAAAAACATTGAGGAACTTAAATTGTGAATGGGTTTTGGATAGCTTGGATGGTTTTGTCGTGGTGATTTTTTTAAATGACAGTAAAAATGGAATTATTAATTTTCCTGCATTTTTAAATTCCAAATACTTCAAAACCTTTTTTCATACAGAAAAAAAAAGTTATTCTGAGTAAATATGCATAGTTTCATGACTTTACAACACTGTATGGATAACAGAAAATTAAAAAACTCTCAGACATCTCATCTCACTCTGTCCCTCTGTTTGAGTGTGTGTGCTTAGACTTCCATTGTCTGAGAGAAATAGCGCCCCTACAGGTGCATATCCTGAACTAAAAAAGGGAGGAGACTCTCTTTTGGTTTCACTTTTAAATCGGTTAAAATACAAAATAATACTTGGATTTAATTCACACTGACAAGCTAAACCAACATATATGATTATTACCAGGTCAGGGCTCATTAATAATGGATGTGTGGTCAGTGATACGTGAGAAACACGAGAGATGAATCACCGCTCTGAGCAGGAGCGTGTGGAATGATGAGCTCAGAAAAAACGAGTTTATTCTTGTTTTATAGCTATTAAAAATAAAGTATTGCAGCGATATCACACAATTCACCAATTAGATCACACCAAGAGCTAAATTAAGATGTTTTTGAACTGTTTGTGTGAAAATGAAATATTTGCGGCTGCCTATCTGAAATCACTGCCTCCGATCAGCGCGTACAGTGTCACAAGTTCAAAACAAACAAAATTATTCTTGTTTAAGAGCTTTTTAAAATAAATTATTGCCATAAATGCACACAATACACCCATTATAACACAACACGAGCTAAATAAAGGGGTTTGTGACCCGTTTATGTGCGCAAGACTATTTGAAGGCGCGACTGGCAGAATAACATATATCTCTCGAGCTGCAGGATTCTGCCTTTTGTCGTAAGAACGAACACATCACGGACAAGATTATTTCAAAATACATAATAGCTTGGCTAATATAAACGAAAACAGCAACGTGAACATAAACTGTTGAGAAATAAATCTGAAGTGGATCTACTGGATTTTAATATTAAGTGACCGCATATAACAGCTGCTTCTGTCTTCAATTTTAATCTATATAAAAAATTTAACTCATTAATCTTGGCTGCTTTTTTAATGTGTGTAGGTATTTATTTATTATTTTGCTCTAACAAGACTTAATCTATATTTAATTAAATCAATTACATTTTATTTTACATTTGATTTGTCCATTTCTGCATCTAAACGCCTAAAAACCTAAAACATGCTCTATTATACTATTGTTAGCAATTTCTTTATCGTCCAATTTATCTGGTGTACACACTTTTATTTTCATAATAAACTTGTTTGTTAGATTATACACAGTTACAGTGGTCTATAATAAATATTAACAGGTTTTATTCAAGCTGTTTAGAATGATTGCCTTAGGCTAATTTTTTAAATGTAAATCCATACAGCTATAAATAGCTTGTTCTTGGTTTATAAGCACTAAAAAGGAGAGTAAAGGGTCAGTTATCCTCCTATGAAAAATAAAAAAATAAAAATAAACAAACAACAACACAGATTGATACAGAACTCAGAAATGTTATTGTGGATTTTTTAAGAATTAAGAATTATTAAGAATAATTCTTTATAGGCTTTATGGACAGATACGTTTTGAGTGACTCTTGAAGGATCAGCACCACATCCTCTTTTACCACTGTTTAAAGAATGTATCTTACAGAACAGGTGCGAATGAATTTTGAATAGCTTGAATGGTTTTGTCGTGGTGATTTTTTAGTTTCATGACTATACAACACTATATGGATGATAGAAAATTAAAAAACTATCATACATCTGATATCACTCTGTCCCTCTGTCACTGTGGGTAATGTGTGTGTGTGTTAAGTGAATTAGGTGTGAAACTATCAGGGAGCATTTAGTCTCCAGCGCCAACATTTTACAGAACTGCCACTTTCCTGGAGTCTCAGAATTACTCGGTGTCAGGTTCTGAGAGATCTAAGATTCCAAAAAATGATTTGATTAGAATACCATGAAGTATTGTGAAATACTATATATTAAGACTTTATATATAGGCTTTATGAACAGATTAGAGTGACTCATGAAGGACCAGCACCACCTCCTCTTGTCCGATGGTTTGAGGAATATATCTTCCAGAATCCGGGATTAAGATTTAGGAGCTCATTTTTATTCCACCTCCTTTCCTGAAAGTCTGTCTTGCAGAATTGACTAAAAATTAATCTTCACATTAATTCCTAATTATTTTGCAATTATTTTTGTCAGTTCTTCTTGACCTGTTTTTTTTTTTTTTTCTTCTTTTCTGACCTCATGACCCAGTCAGCATTTTTGTACAATGGTCAAGTCTTAACTTATCCATTTCTGTATTGCATTTGTGTTTGATATTTCTCATGGGTATTTCATAATTTTCGACTTTGAGTTAAAACAGTTTGAGTTAAAACTCTTTTTTAGCGCATTTCATCTGTAAAAGAAAACAGCCTAATAATTCTGCACATGAATATAAGGAGTTTTTCTCTTCCAGCTTTCCTGGAATATTGTATAGCACTCATAAATGATTAAATAAAAAATAATGGTAGTTATTAAGATTGATATGGTTTGGAATTGGTAAAATGTGCTTGGAAAAAAATCACAATAAAACAATGTTTTAATGTTTAAGTTTGGAATATTAACTGACATAAATTAATGCTATATAAATATTGTTCATGTTAACATAATGTTTATAAATGAAATCTTATTGTAAAGTGTTACTAAATATATATATATATATATGTTTGGGGAATATATATATATATTGTTCTGTGAATGTGATTTTAAAGTCTAGATGATTCGGATTAACCCTTTAACCGCCATATCCTTTAAAACGTCACTGCCAGAGGGATATTGTGAATGCATGTGCCCGCTGGGCACAGTTTACCTGATGCCACCGGGGTGGCGATGGCATTGGTGGCTTGAGCCCGCCATCGCTGCTTGCAGCTATATTTTTTTATTATTATTATTATTTTTTTCCAACGTTACGGGGGCTTTTGGGGTCCTTAACATGCTCGAAAACTCTTGAAAATTGGCACACACCTTGGAACCTGCGGCCATTAGGGCTGGGCAGAGACAGATACACGGGCGTGACACAGGGGCTCTACAGCGCCCCCTGGAATACTGAGGGCCATATATCATACATACTTGCACGTAGACACACGAAACTCGGTACACATGTAGATCTCATCAAACCAAACAACTTTCGTACTGCATGTCATAGGCTCCGCCCAACAGGAAGTTGGTTATTTAGGGTTTAGTATTCATATTTTTCGTCAAAGTTGTGGGGGCTTTTGGGGTCCTTATCATACTCAAAAACTCTTGAAAATTTGCGCACACTTTGGAATCTGTGGCCTTTAGGAGCCTGCAGAGGCTGGGACCCGGGCGTGGCACAGGGGCTCTACGGCGCCCCCTGGATCACAGTCAGAAATGTTGATGTATAGCTCACACATTATCACACATATGCATATGAAACTCAGTACACATATAGATCTCATCGTGCCGAACAACTTTCGTATTGCATGTCATAGGCTCCGCCCAACAGGAAGTCAGCTATTTAGAGTTATGTAAAAAGCGCATGCTCTGGAATTTGAAATACTTGTCATAGGTTTTTTTGCCGATTGCCACCAAACTCGGTCAACATGATCTCAAGACATTGGGGATGAAAAATTGCCAGGGGATTTTTGATATCTCGAACGGTTTGCTCGTGGCGAGGTGTTGAAATTATGGCGAGAAATGAGAAACAGGAAGTGTCTAATACCATCCACATACATTTCCTGATTTTAATCAAACTTCATCAGATTATTCTTTGTATGATGTCGATCGCATATATGTGACTATTAGGAGTCAAAGTTATAGCGCCACCAACTGGCAGCAGGAAGTGTGTCATTTTCAAAATGCTTTGAATTCAGCATCTTATTATTACTCAATTTGCTTCAAACTTCATCAGAATAATGTTAAAACACAGCCTATATAAATCTGCTGGGGGGATATTGATATCTAAAAATATTGTTGCCGTGGCGACATGTTAAACTGGAATACTTCTCAGGTGATTTTGAGGCATATAACATGCTTAGAATTTCATCAAACTCAGAACACATATCAGTATTTATGATAACTAAACACTGGCAAAAGTTCATAAGAGGGCGTGGAAGAGGCACTCTATAGCGCCACCTTTTGTCAAAAGTGGGGGGGTTAGTTTTAGCTACAGACACCAAACTCGGTACAAAAATTGTTCTCATCAAGACGGACAACTTTCTCATTCACAGTCATCAGCTACGATCAACAGGAAGTCAGCTATTTTGATTTGAATGTGGATTTTTTTTTTACATTTAGCTGTGAATTAATGCATACTGCTCAGAGGAGAGTAACTCTATACACACCAAACTTTGTCTACATGATGCCAAAACATTTTAAACAACTTAAATTGCCAATAGATTTTGGATAGCTTGAACGGTTTTGTCTCTGTGATTTTTTTTAAATGACATTAAAAATGGAATTATTAATTTTCCTGCATTTTTAAATTCCAAACACTTCAAAACCTTTTTTCATACAGACAAAAAGTCATTCTGAGTAAATATGGATAGTTTCACGACTTTACAACACTGTATGGATAACAGAAAATTAAAAAACTGTCATACATCTCATCTCACTTCTGTCCCTCTGTTTGAGTGTGTGTGCTTAGACTTCCATTGTCTGAGAGAAATTGCGCCCCTACAGGTGCAATTACCGGAGTTTTAGTTTCTCTTTTAAATCGGTTAAAATACAAATAAATACTTAGATTTAATTCACACTGACAAGCTAAACCAACATATATGATTATTACCGGGTCAGGGCTCATTAATAATTGATGTGTGGTCAGTGATACGTGAGAAACAGGAGAGATTAATCACCGCTCTGAGCAGGAGCGTGTGGAATGACAAGCTCAGAAAAAAAGTTTATTCTTGTTTCATAGCTATTAAGAATAAAGTATTGCAGCGATATCACACAATTCACCAATTAGAACACAACAAGAGCTAAATTAAGATGTTTTTGAACTGTTTGTGTGAAAATTAAATATTTGTGGCTGCCTATCTGAAATCACCGCTCCGATCAGCGCGCAGAGTGTCACAAGTTCAAAACGAACGAATTTATTCTTGTTTAAGAGCTTTTTAAAATAAAATATTGCCATAAATGCACACAATACACACATTATAACACAACAAGAGCTAAATACAGGTGTTTGTGACCCGTTTAAGTGTGCGAGACTATTTGAAAGCGCGACTGGCAGAATAACATATATCTCTCGAGCTGCAGGATTCTGCCTTTCGTCGTACGAACGAACACATCACGGACAAGATTATTTCAAAATACATAATAGCTTGGCGACTATAAACGAAAACAGCCACGTGAACATAAACTGTTGAGAAATAAATCTGAAGTGGATCTACTGGATTTGAATATTAAGTGACCGCATATACCAGCTGCTTCTGTCTTCAATTTTAATCTATATATAAAAGGAGACTCATTTGTCTTGGCTGCTTTTTTAATGTAGCGTATTTATTTATTTACTTTTTTATACATTTTGTATAATTTCATAGCTTATGTATTACAATTATAAAAACAAAAATAAATTTAGCCACTCACATCTTAGGCCTTATCCTTTTCTGACAGTTTTAGGGATTTTTTAAAATCCTAAAAAACCTTATTTGTGCTGCAAAAAGAATTTTCAAATAAGTATTAATATACTGTAATTTTTTTTTGTTGTTGTTGTTGTCATTATAAAAACAGACCTAAGCCATTAATAGCCTTTAAAATGACTTAAAATGCATTATATATATAAAAAAAACAATGAATATAATAATTTGTTTAATAAAAACACTGTTAAAATACATAATGTAGGCAAATACAAAATAAACAATTTATGTACATGTTATTACAAATGTCTGCATACGGAACCAAATGCCATGTGATTGCTGCTGTTACACTTAACAGGACAATCAAATCCTGGATTAGACTATGACTAAACATTTATTTCAAATATTCACTTAATCTTTTACTTTTGGCCACCTTTTTGCCATAGATGACACAGTCTCTATAATTTCTTCAACAAAAAACGTGCATATCACAACCCTTACAAAAATAAACCATGGTTTTATCATAGTAAAACTGCTTAATTTCATTTTCCATGATTTCTGAATGCTTGAGACTGTAAAATAAATTAGAGTTATAATAAAGTTATAGCCACAGGTAAATGTTGAGAGCTACAATTGTAAATTGTAAATAATACAATTTATTCATTAAATTTTTTATTTGATTAAAGTTCTATTTTCACCCCTATAGTAGGTGTTTTTTTCCATTATCATATTTGAGGAAGGGGGACACAACAATACAATCCTGCTTAGGGCTCCCATTTGGCCAGCAGTGGCCCTGCATGCATGTTCTGTAAGTCTGCAGTGATATGTATTTTGAAGAGTGCTGTACAAATAAATATGAAAATTAATATTTGCGTATATATAGACTACACTGAACCAGCAATGCATATTAATTGTCCTTTAAATACCTACCCGGAATTTTTGGCACTAAAACAAGATAAGTATGTTAAGTGACACTGTTTGTCTTGTTTCACTTTAACCAAACATAAGACTGATGTCATCCATTGTACGAAGGAATGATCCTAACCTTTCCGCTAAGGAGCTAATTTCATCCAGATTGTGATATGCATTTAACGCCATCTCTTGTGTAGCCTACAGGCACGTAGCATCAATGAGAGTTGCTTTGAGCCGTTCGGATGACTACTTTTATTGTTCTTTGTAAGGTTGCATGTTAGTTATATTTAAAAGGTAATGCCAATCACGTTTTATTATTTATTATTTATTTATTTTATAGTCTATAGCAAACAACAACAACACTGCAGGGAGTTGAACCCCATCCTGGTGGTTAACCAGGAGTACCAATACCAGTGCTTTTTTGTTATTATTAGACTATATGGAAAATTACATAGTCTATGAAGAATATTATGGTATTTGTGTAGTATTATACATGTACAATCTAATGTACCTAAACTAATAACACTGTCATTAATTATGCACTGTCACAATACACTGAGCAGAACAGTGAAATTGTGCAAATCTGATAATGGCTTAACAAGAATCCAGAAAAAAGAGATCAGCTCTATCATCGTGGTCCTTGTCTTGTTCACCATAAAATCAGATCTGTACACAACCAAATCAAGTTGATTTGTTTTAAAGATGCGTTTTAAAGAAAATGTATTGTTATTTCTTGTTGTTAATATGTGTTTAAAATAAAAATACAGTTTGTTGAAGTTGTTGATTTTAAATGCTAAGAGATCATTAATTTATTTGTGAAAACATTAAATTACATGTACATTTCATAGGCTTAAAAAGCAGGTTCAATATATAAATAAAATATCTAATAATTGTTGATTTTAAATGCTTAGAGATCATTAATTTATTTGTGTAGACATTAAATTACATGTACATTTCATAGGCTTAAAAAGCAGGTTGAATATATAAATAAAATATGTAATAATTGTGTATAATGTCTTTAAAGGGAGTATATTAGGGGGGAAAAAAACCTTCAATGCTATACAACTGTCATTAATTATGCACTGTCACAATACACTGAGCAGAACAGTGAAATTGTGTAAATCTGATAATGGCTTAACAAGAATCCAGAAAAAAGAGATAAGCTCTATCATCGTGGTCCTTGTCTTGTTCACCATAAAATCAGATCTGTACACAACCAAATCAAGTTGAGAAGCAGTTTAGTAAAATGTAAATATGTTAGCTTTGAAATGAACAGAAAACTCCCTCATGTGTGCTAAAGTACACTGGGACAATTTTGGTGTTTACTGAACACTCTTTGAAGTTCTTCACGTATACATGGTCTATTAAAGTGCCCTTTTCAGTTGTTGGCTTTTTAACAAGTTGAATAAAACCCTTGTCTGACATGAAAGAGCACAGAGATTTTGATTTCAATGCATCATTATTAAAGTCTCCTATAAGTATATTTTTATTGCATAATGAAGACATTAAATTGATCAGTTTACTCAAATTGTCTTTGAAAATTGACAAAGGATATGTTTGTGGTCTATAAACAACAGCGAGTAATATGTCATTTTTAGTAAAATGTGTCACCAAGCACTCCAAATTAAGATTAGGGAATGTTATAGTCGTGTTTTCCATATCACATGCTGTATATAATCCAACGCCACCATGTTGTTGGGTTTTCAGATCATTGAAAGGAGGACAATTGCTTGTGTATGACACAGACCTAGAAAGACCCACAAAGTTGTAATTGTTTAATTGCACAATATCTGATTGATAGCATTCAGGTAACCATGTTTCAGTTAAGCCAATGCACATGGGCTGCAGCTCTTGAGTACAAATCATCAAGTCTTGTTTATGACACCGCAAACTCTGTACATTTAGTAAAAACACAGAAAAATAACTTTTTTGATCTCTCAAAACTAAATCATCATGTGTCATAAAACAGGGCATTTCATTAAGTGCCTCAAATACTTTTTCATTACAATAAATACTTTTTTCACTAAAATCTTTTATTGTCAAACCAGGCAAACTTCTTACACGACTCAGAGCTACATAAGCCTGTCCAGCAGCGAAAACTTTTTTTAAGCTAACAACCGCATTATCAACAGTTAAACCTTGCACCTTATGAACTGTGCATGCCCAAGCCAACTTTAAAGGAAACTGTCGACGAAGACCACCTTTACTACAAACATTTTCCTCTTCTGCATATATTGGTGTAGATTGTAATGATCTTGTTGGCTCAGACATACACAGTTTACGTCTTTTTAATCCTACATTATTATCATCAAAACAGATGTAGACGACTTCAGGTAACTTCTTTTTATCAGAGCGTGCAATGTGTGTAACAGTACCACAAACACCATTAACCAGTCCATCATTAATATCTAAATTTTTAATGAGCATGACACGTGCATTTATTCCTAAAAGCAATGTTGCAGACAAGCATGTGTTGTAAACTTTTACGTGATGACCATCAAGTAATTCTGTTTTTCCAGTCTTTTTACTACGTGCATAATCTTCAGACTCTATAGTTTCAATCTCTTGACAGGTTTTAATTAAAATCTCTAGGTTGTGCTCATGAACTTCATCATTTGTGGAAAAAATATGTAAAGCATCATTATTTTCTTCCCCATTGTCACAGTTTGATAAAATTTCTAAATCTTCTTTTCTCAGTTGAGTTTTCCTATTTCGTTTTCTTAATCGATTTAATAATTCTGCAAATGTGGTGTCCTGCTGTCTAACAATTTGAGTTAATTCTACAATACTAAAATTATTTATCCATAAGTTGAGTCCAGGTTCATCTACAAAGAGAGGTTTACCTTTTACGGGAGCCAATTGGAAAAAGTCACCTACAGCGATTACAGCAACATTACCAAAAATACCAAGATCTCCGGTTTGTTTAATTTGTCTTAATCTTCCATGAATATATGCTAAAAGTTTATGATCTACCATTGAGATTTCGTCTATAATTAAAATCTGAAGGCCATGGAATTTTGCACGCAAAGAATTTAACTTCTCTTCACCCAAAGGTGCGTATGGCATCTTCATATTTGTGCCGATACAGAAAGTTTGATGGATTGTAGAAGCCTGGAGTTGGAAGGCTGAAATTCCTGTTGGAGCAGTTAAGAGAACACAAATATCATCTGGGTTCAAAGCTATTTGTGACAATAATCTTGTTGCTTCATATTTTATGGCTTTAATTAAATGGCTTTTTCCAGTGCCTGCTCCACCAGTAATAAAAGTATGAAATGGTTTTGGGTTTTCTCCTCTAATTTTATCTAGACACCACTGTCTGATTTTATAAAAAATTGCCATCTGGGTTTTGTTTAAAGAACGAATTAAATTTAAACCATCTACATGACTCAGAGTATTTTTTTTCTCTAACTGAGGAAGCTGTTCACTACTGAAGGCTAAATCTGGAATACAACTTTCAGTTTCGTTTATGTGTTTGAGAGATTCACGTCTTAATTGCGCACATTCAAAATGCTCTAATTGTTGTTCAGGACAGAGCAAACACCATGCGTTTTCTAATATGCCATCATTATCTACAGCTGTTTGTGCAGTATCCAGCATATCTGCATCTTTTTCAAAACGTGCTCTATTTGCATTTACTACAGTTTGCACTAAATGTACAGATCCGTTGCTTAAAAAAACTTCACCTTCCCTGTAAAACTGTTCAAAATGATTAAAGCCCACTGGTTTTAACTGACTATCTACACGATAGGGAAGAAACAACTGTAATAAACTTTGATAAAATTTTTCAGGACTCTTTGTCACGGAGAATCGAGCAAAACGCACAATAGCAGGTTGAGTACGTGTTCTTTTTACAATGAAACCTAAATTGTTTTTTAACTTTATTTTATTAGCAGAAGATGTTCCATGATATGCAATGCGATACTCAGATGCAAATGTAGCTAAACACATATCATCAAAAGCAGTCTGATTTGGTCTATTCTTGTAACGATCTACAAAACTTGTCATCCATATATCTTCGCTTTTCAAATGTTCAGACTCCAATTTGTTTTGAATTACACTTAATGGTAAACTCATACGAACAGTATCATCACCTGTGGGAATAAACTGAACATGTCTTGAGCACTCCTTTAAATGCATATTTGTTAATCTGTACACAGCTTCTTGCGCACTAACTTCACGATTGTGCAAATACACACTTCCTAATTTCCTCAAAGCTTGCCTTGCATCAGTATTCCCTTGAGTTGATGCTTCTCGCTGTGTATTGGCTAACAACAAACCCATTTCTCTTTCCGATTTTGAAATGTAAGAAATTATATAAACTATGCAGGCATAAGCATCAGTTACATATTGAATATCCATGTTAGCATTCCAGCACTGATGGGTAAACTTGTTATACTGATTAACCCAAACTTCATTTAACTGTCGTTTTAAAACAATGTGTGTGTTATTATTTATGCACTTGTATGCCATTTCAAATAAATCCTGATTTATACCTACACTGCCAAACAATTCTTCCATAGAGTTTACGTTCTGATCTAAAACAGCTTTCTTCACTGAAGCCATTATATCATGAGCATATTTTACATTTATTTTGTTGTTAATATCAGGATTTGTACATTCATTTAGTTTTTCACTGTTGTTATTTTGAGAACTGTCACATGAAACATCTTTGTCAGACACATCTTTCTCAGGCACATCTTCAACTTTTCTACGACAAATAAATGTTCGCAATGATGGAGGTTTTTCTTTTTACAAGTTTTAGAATGGTGTTTACTATGAAGTTGCACAGATGTAACAATGTTGTGTAGCTCCTCATTTTCAGTGGGCACCTCACATGAAACATATCTGTCTATAAATTCAACTACTTCTTCATCAGATTGTTTATCTATTTGTGGAGCATTTTTTATCCAGAACAAACAATGAACGTGAGGTGAACCTCGCTGTTGAAATTCAACCCTATAGAAATAATCAACAATTTCCCCTATAGGTTGTAGAGGTGACATGAGGACCTCTTTAAGAAAACAGTGCCACCTAAAATCAAATATACGTGCTGCAGTGACAGGATTATTACGCAAAATTGCACATCTTTCAGACCACTCTAACTGATCTGATGTTTCAGTTCTACCTTCTTGTTTTAAAATGCTTGACATTAAATTTGTCCATCTCATGTCAGCAGATGAAAATGAACAAAACCATGTGGGAATGCCCAGCTGTCGAACCATTGCAAACAAATCTTTTTGCACACCTTGCCAAAATGCAGGGGTGCCTCTTATTGGCTTTAAAAACCTATAGCCTTCATCAAAATTAAGTAATTTCTTCAAAGAATCTGTGTCTTTAAACATATCATTTGATATGGACTTATGACATCCTTGGCCTTTTCTTAGAGCTATGGAGACATTAGATAAAACCTGTTGTACCTCTGATAAATATTGTGCAAAAAAAATGTATTCAGTATTTTGTGCAAATCTTCCATCTGCATGCAATATTCTATTGTTAAAATATCTTGATAGTGTTAATCTCTTTGCCCTTTTGTCATGATATGTTGGACAACCGTTAGGAAATAAAACAGGAAAACATTTAGCCTCATTAGTTTCATCTGTAAGCAGTTTCACAGGATTGTTTCCTTCAGCAGGTGCAACGTTCAAGATATTGTCAACATATTGATCAAGTACTTCTTGCCCAATGTCAACTGGTTGTAAACACGTGTCCATAAAAACACAGTGCTGTTGTCTGTCATGTAACTCCTCATCATCATTTACATTTTCCACATAAGTGTCCTCTATGGTGTTATCATCATTTTCTGCAATATCTTGCCTGTGAAACTCATTTAACCAATCTTCATTAAACATTACATCTGAATAATACTTGTTTTTTTTTTTTTAAGTAACACAATGCCTGTTTAATATTATTTGCATCAACATACTGATATTTGTAGTGACCTTTATATGTTAATTTGCGTTTTAACTTGATGCACACTAATGAATTGTCAGTATTTGTTCTGGGCAAAACATTTGTTGTGTGTTTAAGATTAGCTGGGCAGCAAGTGACAGGGCCGTGTACTCCATTTTGACCACCTTTTGGTAATGCCAACATCTTCATAAATGTAATATGCAATGCTATTAAATGTTGTTCCAAACTATTGAGAGAACACAACTCTTCTGGTATAGGTTGTAGTTCTAGATTGTTAATGGCACTTTCTGCTGGCATTTCCCCCTTTTTCAATTTAGAGTGACAAGTAAAGCAAATCCAAAGTTGACCTTTATTTGATGTCATCAATTCACAGGGCAGAACACATTCATTGTTGCACTTGTGTAAAAACACATCAGTAATACATTTCTGAGCTAATAACACTGTGCTTGAATTTTGATTGTAATTATCTCTTTGACAACACAACACTTGTTGCCTAAATAACAATCTGTGACAAACACAACAAACAAAGTCTAGATCTGAATTAACCTTCTGTGTAAAGTTGTTTTTGACAAAATCGAACAACTGTTGTGTTTGTTTTAGGTGCTCTTTCTTTGTTTTGTTATATTTTTTTATATTTTCTTTGTGTAATGGATTATTTGCATACTTTATCTTACTTCTTTCTTTTACTTTATACTTATATGATTCATTAGTACAATATCTCAACCTGCTGTACTCTTTCAGTTTCTGTTTATGTTGTACATTGCACCTATATTTTAATTTGTTGTACTTTTTCAGTTTGTTCTTATGTTGCGGATCATGACGGTACTTTTTTCTGTTGTACTCTTTTAGTTTATTCTTATGTTGCAGATCTTCACGATACTTCAATTTGCTGTATTCTTTTAGTTTATGCTTATGTTGCAGATTATCACGATACTTTGTTCTGCTGTACTCGTTTAGTTTACGTTTGTGTTCTTCATTGCAATATTTCAGTTTACTTGCTTGTTTTACTAATTTATTGTATAACACATCACTATAATACCTAGTCCTACTCACAGCTTTTGCATGTTGCTGGAACCCCATGTTCTTATGATACTTACATTGCTTGTTTTCCTTCATTTTGCTTTTGAATCTTTTTAGTGAATAATATTTTTTAAAGTAGCTGCTATTATTAACAAATGCATCTTTATTTGAATTTTCACCATCAGAATCTTTTGTCTCATGTGTTTCATAAACTTCACTCTGTGCCTTTAGCCTTTGTCTTGTGTGTGTATGTTTAACATCATTATTATTTTTATTGTGACAGAACTCATAACAGTTATGAGATTCAAATTGTTTTACACAAACCACAACTTCATAATGATTTTCATTGGAGTGTTGCAAGTATATGCCTTGGTTGCACATCTTTTCATGCAAACAACTAAACTTCAACCATTTTCCAAGGTGAAATGTAAAAATGTCAACCCCTAAATAGTTTGCTGTGGATTGAATTTCAACCTCAGTGGCCCACGTTCCCACGTACTTCATTTTTGAAGAAGATAAATAATCTTCCATGGATTTGTATTGAGATCTTAAGAGATTCTTGTATTCAACGCTGTGCAACTGCATATGTTTCACAATTGCAAGTCTAAGTGTTCTGTGAGCTTTTTGTGTACCACATATCACCTGTGCCACTGCCCGGAAAAAACAATTCCCATCTTCAAGAATGCTTTCTGTTTCACAAGGAGAGCCCATCGGTCCACTGTCTGATGGCGAATGTAGATTTTCACCCTGGAACTCTACATGTACTTTACTACACAATTTTTGTTTCGTTTCAAAACACAAGGGACTGAAATTATACACTGTGTTAGCTCTATCTCCTAAGCAAATGACATCTGCATTTGAACTGCATTTAGAAACTGATTCAGTTATCTCTCTGTTTTCTTTAAAATTGTATTTCCTTTTCTTAACATCCTTACATTCTGTCATTTCTTCTGAACTTAAAGGCAAAGTTTGAATTTTTCTCTTTTTACCAACACAATACCTTGTTTCAGTCTTATCAGTTGAGATTTCTGCTTGACTGTGACATGTGTTGCTGATTTTAATTTGGTGTACACAAACACCAGTTATTTCAAAAATCTTTTCATGTCCGCGCATACATGCAGCTAAATTTTTAATGTGCCTCAAAACACTGGCCAAAGTTTTGTGATATACTGCTACACTGAAACCATTACCATCAATCATTCCAGAACTGCTACGTGCATGAGAATCGACCACAGCAAATTGTGTATTCTGTTTAATAATGGCACAAGTATTACCATTCAAGTTAAAAAAACATGTCTCATATTTCTCAAGTATAATTTGCAAACCATCAGCTAATGTCACCCATGCACCAGACCTAAGAAATTCTCCATCAACAACATCTACACATCCAGAAACACATCTGCCATATTCAAACTTGAATGCATTTGTTTTGAACACATATTTCTGAGGAAGATCTGGAATACATAGAAACTTGTCATCAGTTGGATCAGTAATTGAACCACTTTGATGCAAATCTGAATACAAGCTATCACCAAGATTTACCACGTTGTCTAAATCACAGGTTTCCCATGAGAACACACTGTGTACTTTGTGCATTGCCATAGCAGCCAAACTAACAGCAACACACTGTCTTCCTGCCCACTTGAACTTAAAGTCTTCTTGATGAAATGATCCACGAACATTTTTCCTTTCATTTGATGGAAACACCGTACTTTCGTCAATCTTCTTTGCAAGGCATGAATTAGTTTCTACCTTGACATTGCTGTTACATGCAGACATTTCTGATTCGATAACCTGTACCTT
>NC_068420.1:24840989-24862519 GCF_023724105.1 Carassius gibelio
TTTTGAATGGCGCGCCTGACGTCGGATCAACGTTAACCCGATGAGCAAAACGATGTTGGATCGACGTCGGAGATTCGATGAACGGATATTGAGGAACTCTGATTCGATGTCAGTTTGCTATCGGGGGCGCCACATGACGGCGCCACATGACAGCAATCTGTCTGACAGATGTAAATCTTCTAAGTGGCTGTGCGTGCAAACTGCCATCGTTAATCTTGCAGAGATGGCGAGCTTGAGCGGGGAGTTCTTTGGCGTGAGTGAGCAGGAGTAAGTATTCTGATTAATTATTTTGTATAGTATTTTAAAATGTAACGCCAGTACGCCATATTAAGTTAATTGCCTGCGAGCTTCTCCTCCTGTCTGTATGGTAATGCGACAGAGAGTCATGTGGTTATGACGCAATCGTTAGCCTATTTTTACAAAAACTGTTTATACGGGGCCATAATGTAACATAGAAGGTAATGGAGCCCTTTATACATTGTCGTGTATCTTTAGAAATAAATAATGGACAAACGGAGTCTTTAAACGCCTCAGATGTAAAGTTATTCGCTGTCAAAGTGACGCCAAAATGAATGGGAGTCAATGGGAATACTAACGCAAGTGAAGTTCTGCTAAAAGATGGCAGCTCCCACCCGACTTCAACTTCCGGTCGAGTTCCTTCTCCCCGCTCCAAGTCCAAAATGGCAGCAAGAAAACGTGGCAATGCTGATAATGAGAAGGGAAACCCCGTAGGCGCAATTCAATTAAAAAATGTTTGTTCATTCAACTTGGTTAATGATGTTGCTATAATATTTTGCAAAATATTGTTGGACTAACATGCATTTTTACATAGACTCACAATATTCACAATTCATATTATCTGTAACTAAAAAAAAAACTGTTTGCTGAACAAAGGGTCGTTTTATTTTTTACAGTGTACTATAATGTTTAATGTCAAGTGGGATGTGCTGAAAAAAGATTCTGTAGATAAACACCTCAGGGGAGAATGGTTTGAAATGGAGGATTGTCAAAATAAAGATTTCAGTCAAATGTTTTATAATTTTCTTAAATGAATAGGTGTGTACTCATCACACTCTCTATCCCATGCAAGGATTAGCATCAATTTAAAACAAAAACAGCCCCCAAAAAAAGTGAATTGTGTCATCTGCTATCTGAACAAGATGACTAAATCTAGTCGAGTCATAAAAATATAATTTACAAATCAATTTACAATCAAAAAAACTTTTACAATTGTATTCTGAATTCTATATGCATTGTGAACATTTGTACAGTATAAAAACCATTACATCTATGGAATGTCCCATAAAACATGGAAAACCAACGTGTGTGTGTGTGTGTGAAAGAGAGTGTGAGAGAGAGAGACCAAAGAATCCGCTAGTGTTGATTCATTGTCTAAACCACAGCTTATTTTAAATTTGGTTTATCTTGTCATATCATGTTATGTACTTTGATTTCTTTTAACAATATTGTTTAGCACCATGGTCAACCATTGCTGTTTTATTGTGCTTCATGAACTGAACTAAAGCATGATTCTGTGCATATAAAATGAGATGGATGTTGTAAATCCATAAGCACAAGCATATAGATGATACTTGTATCTTCTGTCAGTTAGACCTCATAACTACCTTCACAGTCAAAAATAAATTGTTAGGTGAGGTTAATTTGGTGGATAGGGGCAGTGAGCAAGGATGTTGAATCGTTTTTAACTTAAGACTCCTCATAAGTTTATCTTTTCAACCTACAGATCAGGTTGTACTGGTCCTACAGAGGTGTTAGCAATATAGATGAGGTAGAAAGACAGGTCCGGACATACCACCTTTTGTGAAGCATATAGAAATTGTGATGGGTAATATTCTTGGTGAAACTTTAATGATATTTTTCATTTTTTAAATTTTAGGTGCTTTATTGCCATGGGAAATATTTTGTAAATTCGTATTGCCAGATCCTTCCAGTATTGTTGCAAACAATCAAAACAGTGATGGCTTAGCTATAATATTGAGCCAATAGATCAAGCAAATCTGAAACACTTACAGGTTTGAGATGGAAATGTGTTTGGATATCTTCCAACCCCAAACAAACTGCATTCCTGTTAACAAACATATTAAAACATAATATTGGACACAGACTACATCACACGAGGAAAACAGACAGGGGAGAAGCTTTTGGTTCTAGTGTCTAGAAACCAGTCCACCAAAAGTGTTGACCTAAAACACAAACACAGAAGCCCGAGGCCCAGACAACCTCCTTGCTTAGGGCTAGATGTAGTGTCTATGTATTAACATATACCATTTGTTGGGCCTTTTTCACAATGGAGTCAATGTGATTGTCCCACTTAAGGTTTTGAGAGATGGTGGTTCCCAGGAATCTGAATGACTCCACTGCAGTCACAGTGCTGTTCATGATGGTGAGTGGGGAAAGTGCAGGTGGGTTTCTCCTAAAGTCCACGATCATCTCCACTGTTTTGAGCGTGTTCAGCTCCAGGTTGTTAAGACTGCACCAGACAGACAGCTGCTCAACCTCTTGTCTGTAAGCAGACTCATCACCGTCCTGGATGAGGCCGATGAATGTAGTGTCGTCTGCAAACTTTAGGAGATTGACAGAGGGGTCTTTAGAGGTGCAGTCATTGGTGTACAGGGAGAAGAGCAGAGGGGAGAGAAAACATCCCTGAGGGGCACCAGTGTTGGTGGAGCAGCTGTTTGACATGAATTTCCCCAGTCTCACTAACTGTTGCCTATCTGTCAGAAAGCTGGTGATCCACTGACAGATAGAGCTCGGAACAGAGAGCTGGGTCAGTTTAGTCTGGAGGGATGTTGGGATGATGGTGTTGAAAGCCGAACTAAAGTCCACAAACAGGATCTTCACATAAGTTCCTGTTTTGTCCAGATGTTGCAGGATGAAGTGCAATCCCATGTTGACTGCATCATCCACGGACCTGTTTGCTCGGTACGCAAACTGCAGGGGGTCCAGTAATGGTCCAGTGATGTCCTTCAGATAAGCCAGAACCAGTTTTTCAAATGACTTCATGACGACAGACGTTAGAGCCACATGTCTTGTGTCCTGTTATCTTGGGTTTCTTTGGAATGGGGATTATGGTGGAGCGTTTGAAGCAGGAAGGCACTTCACACAACTCCAGGGATCTGTTGAAGATCTGTGAAAAGATGGGGGCCAGCTGGAAACACTTCGCTGTGCAACTGGCTGTTGGACTTTCTGACTGGAAGACCTCAGGCAGTACAGGTCGGCAGCAACACATGCAGCACCATCACACTGAACACTGGGGCCCCCCAAGGATGTGTGCTGAGCCCCCTCCTCTTCACTCTGCTGACCCACGACTGCACACCGTCACACAGCTCCAACCTCTTTATTAAGTTTGCAGATGACACGACTGTGGTGGGTCTCATTAGCAACAAAGATGAGACAAACTACAGGAGTGAGGTGAGCCGCCTGGCCATGTGGTGCAGTGACAACAATCTGTCTCTGAACATGGAGAAGACAAAGGAGATTGTTGTAGACTTCAGGAGAGTACACACTCAGCACGTTCCTCTGACCATCAACGGTGCGACTGTGGAGAGAGTTCACCGGGGTCTGAGAGTAACGCAATTTCAATTCTCTGTATGTATGTACTGTACATGTGGAAATTGACAATAAAGCAGACTTAAAAAAATGATGTGCGCCAGGTCTTCAAGAAGAACAAAAGAAGAAAAGCACCAGGCCCAGATGGCGTTACACCACTGAAAATATGTGCTGACCAGCTGGCCCCCATCTTTTCACAGATCTTTAACAGATCCCTGGAGTTGTGTGAAGTGCCTTCCTGCTTCAAACGCTCCACCATAATCCCCATTCCAAAGAAACCCAAGATAACAGGACACAAGACCTGTGGCTCTAACGTCTGTCGTCATGAAGTCATTTGAAAAACTGGTTCTGGCTTATCTGAAGGACAAACTCATTCAGGTCGTTAGCAAGTCGTTGATTAGCCTCAGTGCAAGGGGATGGTGTCTTGTAGTTTGTGATGGCTCTCAGTCCTCTCCACACTGAAGTTGAGTCATTGGAAGTAGACTGATCTTCCAACTTTTTAGCGTAGGTCTTTTTAGCCACTTTAATCTCTTTGTTCAGTGTGTTCCTTGGCTGATTGTACAAGACTCTGTCCCCATTTCTGAAGGCATCCTCTTTGGCCTGATGAAGATGTCTGAGTTTTACTGTAAACCATGGCTTATCATTGTTGAATGTTAAATAAGTCCTGGTAGGAATGCATATATCCTCACAGAAACTAATAAAGGATGTTACAGTCTCTGTGAGTTCGTCCAGATCGGTGGTAGCAGCTTCAAAAACACTCCAATCAGTGAGGTCAAAACAAGATTGTAAATCCTGCTCTTTTTCGCTGGTCCATCTCTTCACAGTCCTTACTACAGGTTTAGCAAATTTTTATTTTTTTATTTAACCTTTATTTAACCAGGAAAGTCCCATTGAGGTTAAAACCTCTTTTTCAAGGGAGTCCTGGTCAAGAGCCAGCAAAAACACAGTCAATTACATTTATAAAAGTTATACAATACAAATAATTTAAAACATTTGCAATTTAAACAGGTCATTTCAGGTTCTCTCAATCTGGACTTAAGAGCATTTAAGGAAATGAGTTCAGATAATTTCAAGTCTTTTTGCAAAAAGTTCCATGCAGAAGGAGCTGAGTAGACAAAAGCCCTTTTTTCCAGTTCTGTACGGGCAAATGGAACAAAGAGCAGCAAGTGATAATTTGATCGCAATGAATAAGAACCAACACTTCTCCATGTGATTAAACTACAGATGTAGGATGGCAAAAGACCAAGCATAGCCTTATAGATAAAAGTATGCCAGTGCCCTGATCTCCTGTTGGACAACGATGGCCATGCCACTCTCGAATATAATTCACAATGATGAGTCAAGTTTGTACAATTCGTAATAAATCTCAGATACGCATGATAAACAGTGTCAATCTTATACAGACATTGTGCTGAAGCGGTCCTATACACCAGGTCTCCATAATCTAAGACAGATAAAAATGTTGCAGTGACTAGCTGCTTTTTTGCTTTAGAAGAAAAACAAAATTTATTTCAAAAGAAAAAGGACAGCTCAAGTTTTTGCCTGTAAGACGGTATAAGATGAATCAGACAGTGATCAGAACGTCCCAAAGCTGCTCGTGGTACAGAGTGATATGCATCCTTTATTGTCGTGTAACAGTGATCCAGTATATTACTGTCTCTGGTGGGACTTGTAACATTATACTGTCCTCCCTTCATGTATTATCTTTATGAAGTTTGACAGCAAGTTAAACTCCATCCATTATAATCAAGAAATGCAAGTTGAAGTTTCAGCATTTATTGTAACTTGATCTCACAACATTACGATGGATCAGAGTGAAACTAAAGAAAAGAAATACAATCTCCAATTAGACTCATAACTAAACATAGCTCCAAATAACACAACTAATAACTTTACATAATGTCAATATATACTTTTGAGTTACCCAAAGCAAGTACATAAATAAAACTTACAGCTATTGCTCTTCAAAACTTCCAAAGGCAAGGAATGATGAGGATTATCCAAAGAAAAACACTCAGAGCAACATGCATCGTCCATGTGCCTAGCTGCACTTCCTGATATATATATAACCTGCAGTTTCTTTAACAACCACTAGCACCATAACAATAATAACTTGGACACATACTGTGAAACCGGTACAGAACACTCCCCGCCTGATGTCATTAGACATCAATATAGCTTATAACATTTCAGTCCTTTTTTGAAGGAAGCAAAATGACCTGTGAAATTGGTCTGAAGAACTTTTTGGTTGTACCTTGAGAAGTCGTTTTAACCTCTACTTTTCTTACATGTCCGTCTGCACTTGGGAATGTATGGGTGACCATTGCCATTGGCCAATCATTGCAACAAAGGGTACTAGCTTTCAAAATAACAATATCTCCAACTTGAAGATTGGTGCATGATTCAGTCCATTTGCATCTTTGTTGCGAGATGGGAAGGTACTCTTGCCTCCAGCAGGTCCAGAACTGATTTGCAAGGATCTGTATTTTTTTCCACTGACTTCCATAAAGATCCTTCTCAGAGAAGTTACAGGTAGGAACTCCAAGAGGAAATCCAGTCTTCTGGGTGATCAGAATGTTAGGGGTTGGTAGCAATGGCATCTCTGGGTCAGAGGAGACTGGAACCAGTGGTCTGGCATTGATTATTGCAGACACTTCCGCCATCAGAGTACACAGAACCTCATGAGTAAGCTGGATCGATTTGTTTTCCAGCAGCACACTGTCAAGGTTTCTGCGTGTAATCCCTATCATTCTTTCCCACACACCACCCATGTGTGATGCGTGAGGTGGGTTAAATTGCCACGAGCAGCCTTGTTCACTTAGATACTTTTGGACAGTGAGTTCTTTGCATGCTACAATGAAATTTGTTCCACAATCGGATCTTAGCTGTTTTGCTGGTCCCCTTATAGAAAAAAGCGACGTAATGCATTTATACAGCTGGATGTATCCATGGATTCTATTACTTCCATATGCACGTAAAAAGGACTGCCCAACATTTACGGTTTGCTGTACCTCCTCTAGTGCGTCGAGTCAAAACTGTCCATGGGCCAAATACATCCAGTCCCACATAGGTGAAAGGAGGAGACATGTCCAGACGCTCTGGTGGAAGATCCACCATTATTTGCTGTGCAAATCTACCCCTTAGTTTTCGATGGGTTACACAATGATACAATATGGAGCTTATGAGCCTCCCGCCATTCACAATCCACAAGCCTGCAGTCCTTATTGCTCTTTCCGTGAATTGACGACCTTGATGTTTCACTTCTTGATGGTAGTGTTTCACCAACAGGGTTGTGACTTGGTTGTTCTTGGGAACAATAATCGGATTCTTCTCATGCTGATCCAGAGGAGCATTTTTCAGACGTCCACCTACTCTAAGCAGATCAATGTGGATCTGAGGATTGAGTTTTTAAGTGCACTGCTTCTCGGAATGTTCCTTTGTTCTGCTAAGGCACTGAAATCATCGTGGAATGTTTCTTTCTGTACAGATTTAAGGATAACAAGCTTGGCTGCTAAAAGCTCTTCAGGAGTTCTGACCCTTTTACATATGTGCCATCCTCTGCATTCATTTGTGTGAGTATTTGAGATCGGCTTGAATGAACGAACTGTGGATAAGCAGTGTGGTAGCTCTCAGGAGTGCTTTCCAGGAAGAGAAGCGTTTAAAGCGTTCTGAAGTAAGATGCCTTTCTTCAGTGAGAGTTACAAAACTTGTGACATGAGGTCGGATTTCTCCATCCAGTTCTGGCATTACCAACTCAAATGTCTTTTGAGTTTATTGTTGAACTGTGAGAGGTTTGTGCAGAAAATCTGGACCTTTAAAACACTGTGTGTTAGCAAGCTGTGATGCAGACACTGATCTGGTGGCAATATCGGCTGGGTTCTGATTTGTTGGTACGAAGTGCCACTGTTCTGGGACCGTACTTTGACGGATTCGCTGCACTCTGTTGTGTACATACACAAAAAAACGCCGGGTCTCGTTGAATATGTAGCCAAGAACTACCTTACTGTCGCAGTAAAACTTGACTGCATCTGGAACGAAATCAATTTCTTCAAGTATTATTTCTGCCATTTCAACAGGTAATACAGCTCCACACAATTCAAGGCGTGGAATGGTGGGCTCTAGACGAGGGTTCAGTTTTGCCTTGCCCATAATAAATCCTACATGACTTAGTCCTTCTTCGGTAAAAACTCTAAGATAGGCCACTGCAGCTATAGCCATGTTTGATGCGTCTAAGAACAGACATATCTCTCTATACTTCGAACTGGAAAGTGACAGTAGGACATATGTAGGTGGTATATGGAGATTTTTCAGATCTTGTAAGGAATTTTTCCATAATTCCCATTCCTCTTGTTTGGACTCAGGGAGTGGAACGTCCCTGTCGCTTGTGTCATGAGATATTTCCCGCAATAAAGCTCTTCCTTTTATAGTAACTGGTGTCACTAAACCAAGTGGGTCGTAAAGGCTGTTAATGACAGACAATACTCCATGACGAGTGAAAGGCCTCTCAGACTTTGTGACATGAAAGGTGAATGTATCTGACTCCATTTCCCAGCATAGTCCAAGACTCCGCTGACTAGGAAGAGTTTCTTAAGTAAGATCCTGGTCTTTTATGCCTTTGGATAAATCCTCTGGAGGAAAGGCTTTCATCACTGTGGTTAAATTTGAAGCTATTTTGTGGAGTTTTATATTTGACTGTGCAAGAGATTTCTGGGTACGCTTCAGTAGACTGATGGCATCCTCTTCGGTTGGCAGAGATATAAGACCATCATCCACGTAAAAATGTCGCTCAACACATTGGCGAGTGTCTGACCCATGTTCACGTTCACCTTCTTTTGCAGCACGTCTGAGACCATAGATTGCAATGGCAGGAGAAGGGCTGTTTCCAAAGACATGTACACGCATCTGGTACTCTGTGATGTCTTTTGATATGTCGTTGTCTCGGTACCACAAGAACCATAGGTACTTCCTGTGATTATCCTGTACCACAAAGCAATAGAACATCTGCTGTATGTCAACAGTCACGGCTATAGGTTCTTTTCTGAAGCGCAACAACACTCCAAGGAGAGAATTGTTCATGTCGAGCCCTGTAAGAAGGGTACTGTTCAAAGAAATACCATGGTACTATGCACTGGAATCGAATACTACCCTTATCTGGTCTGGTTTCCGTGGATGATAGACTCCAAAGATAGGTAAATACCAGGATTCCTCATTCTCTTTGAGCAGAGGAGCTAGTTCGGCGTGCCTGTTTTCAAACATCTTTCCCATGAATTCTTGAAAGTTTTCTCTAACAACTGGTCTTTTGTCCAGAGTGCGTTTCAAGGAGAGAAGTCGCTAGAGTGCTTGATCTCGATTGTTAGGGAGAAGTGATCGGGGTGTTTTGAAGGGTAACGGAGCGACCCAGAAGTTTCTCTCATCTTTGTGAAAGTCCTTCTCCATGATCTTTAGAAAGGCTTGATCTTCACATGAAAGAGCACACTTGTTGTCATCTTTAGTTCTCTCGAACACTAAGTGACCAATGTCATTGGATGTCTTTGTAACTGCATTTAGACTATTGTGTTGATTGAACTCCCCGCCATGCTTTGTCCTCTCTTTCAAAGATATGTGACTTCCACAAGGAGTAAGGAAAGAAGGTCTGCCATTTTCTAGCACATTTGTCCTAAAGCTGCTTACAGTCGGCTGATCAGGACCCAGCCTAGATCAAGTCTCTGGGCGAAGAGAGAATTATGAGTACCATTGATTTGCTGCCTGACCTTATGCACTCTAATAAGATCTCTCCCCAACAAAAGCAGGATTTGGGCATTTGAATCTAGTTTCAGAATGAATCTTGCAGTTGATTTCAATTGAGGATGACAAAGTGCTATCTCTGGGGTTGGAATTTCTGACCTGTTATCAAGGGTTTCATTGCATTCGATAAGTTGAAGAAGATCGATGCTCACAACTCCACTAAATGCTTCTATCTGGAATCCATATGCTTTCCTGCCCATCATCTCCATGACACCTGCACAGGTTTTGAATGAGTAAGAATGTGGGTTGCTTTGAACATCGAACAAATCAAAGAATTCTGAACGAGCCAAGGAGCGATTACTTTGGTCATCAAGGATTGCATAGATATTGACTGCATGCTCGGATTGTCCTTTCTTATACACTTTCACTAAGCATATTTTTGAACAAGAACGAGCTGAATGGTTACTACCACATACCTCTGTGCATTGGGAACTTACAGCAGCTGAGTCACTGAGGTTCTCTTCTCTTTCGATTTCATGTTTTGTACGCACTTGTTCTGCTGGATTTGAGGTCCAAGGAGCCAGACCTGGATGCATAGCTGTTGAGTGGAATTCACTTTCACATTCTCCGCATTTCAGTGGCATTCTGCACTCTCTGGCTAAGTGAAAGGTTGATGCACAACATCTAAAACACACACCATTTTCCTTAAGATAGGTTATGCGTTCCTTTATGGGCTTCTCTCTGAATCCTCTGCACTTTACAAGGGAGTGGGGTTTGTTATGGATAGGACAGATTTTGGTTAAATCATCTCTTTACTCCTTTTTCTCAGTTTGACATTTCAGTGGAGTGGTTATATCTGTCTTGTGTGCAGAAATTAAACCTTTGGATACAGTGTTCCTGAATGAGGGCTTCTCATACCTGGGAGTCATGGTGTTGCTGATAGACAGCTTGAAGCTGGGGTCATTTCGTGTCCTTGCTTCGCAACATACAAATTGTGTGAAAAAAGAAAACGGAGGAAAGTGCACGTTGTTTTCATCTTTATACCTTGATCCGATGGAAACCCACCTCTCCTACAGATTATGCGGCAATTTATCTACTATAGGGTTGATACCACGGGCAGTGTCCAAGTAGGTTAAACCTGGGAAGTAGCCTTCTTCTTTGGCAGATTGTAACTCCATGAGAAGATCTCCGAGTTCTCTTAATTTGACATTGTCTCTGTTGGATATGCGAGGAAAATTGTCGAGCTTACTGAAAAGTGCACTTTCTACAATCTCAGGGGCTGCATAACACTCTCTGAGTCTGTCCCAGACCATTTTCAAGGCTAGTTTGGGGTGGTTTATATTCACAGATCTGAATCTTTTGACATATTCTGATGACTCTTTGCCAAGCCACTTTGCTAAGAGGTCAAGTTCCTCACCTGCTGTCAGATCCAGTCCTTCAATTACACTGATGAAAGAAGCTTCCCATGCTCTATAATTTTCAGGACAATCATCAAATTTGGTAAGTCCAGTGGTAACAAGCTCTCTGCGTGCAAGATATTTTGCGAAGTCCGTCATGCTGGCTGCTTGGGTATGATCTGCTCGAGGAGTATTGTATGGCGTTGCATGATCAAAGGAATGCTGATGAGGAGCATTGATCGAATTAGGTGAAGGTATCTCGCTCTTGAAATAACTTCTTTTAATGGTATGGATGTTTGGCAACTGTACACTTTGAATTTGAGGAATTTTATTTCCGCTGGTTTCTTGACCTCACTCCTCGTCGGTTGTTCATCAGTCACAACGTATGAAGTGGTGTTATCGTTGCGTGAATGATTCATCTGAGTGATATCATGTATTGCTGATGACTGATTTGTGTTGTTTTGTGATGAACTTCCAGGGATGCTGTCTATGACAACCCATTTTCTTTTATCCTCAACATACTCATTTGTTCGTTCTTGGACAGTTAGAGGTGTGTCTGAACTGCTTTTAGAATCGCTGTGATATTCACGTGCCTCTGCTGCAGCTTCCAGAATTTCAGCCTCAGCAAGCGCAGCTGCCACCTCCTTTTCAGCTTGCAATGCTTCCAATGTAGCCTCCAATGTGGCTTTCTCCACTTCTAATCTGGCCTTTTCCTTTTTCATGTGCAGCTCTCTTTCTGCGAATGATGCACGAGCTCGTGCCACTTCAGCCACAGCTCTGGCTCTTGCCGCTGCATCACTGGTTGAAGGTCTTGAAGATAGAACTGACCAATGAAGCTTTCCCAGATTTGCTAGATTTATCCTCCATATTTATATTGATGCTTGCTTTTCAGTAGCTTCTCAATAGCTTTTCACTATACTGTCCTCCCTTCATGTATTATCTTTACAAAGTTTGACAGCAAGTTAAACTCCATCCATTATAATCAAGAAATGCAAGTTGAAGTTTCAGCATTTATTGTAACTTGATCTCACAACATTACGATGGATCAGAGTGAAACTAAAGAAAAGAAATACAATCTCCAATTAGACTCATAACTAAACACAGATCCAAATAACACAACTAATAACTTTACATAATGTCAAAATATACTTTTGAGTTACCCAAAGCAAGTACATAAATAAAACTTACAGCTATTGCTCTTCAAAACTTCCAAAGGCAAGGAATGATGAGGATTATCCAAAGACAAACACTCAGAGCAACATGCATCATCCATGTGCCTAGCTGCACTTCCTGATATATATATAACCTGCAGTTACTTTAACAACCACTAGATGTCAGCACCATAACAATAATAACTTGGACACATACTGTGAAACCGGTACAGAACAAACATGCTGTCTGTATTTTGGCAGTTCACGGGAGAGATTGGCTTTATTAAAGTCCTCAAGAATGATTAAAACAGAGTCCGGGTGTTGTTGTTCTGTGTCTGTGATCTGATCAGCGAGTTTCTGTAAAGCTGAGCTCACGTGCGCTTGCGGAGGAATGTAAACACTGACCAGAATGAACGAGTGAAACTCCCGTGGCGAATAGAACGGCTTGAAGTTAATGAAGAGTGTTTCCAGGTTTGAGCAGCACATCTTCTTTAACACAGTTACATCTCTACACCACCATTCATTGATATAAAAGCATGTCCCGCTGCCGCGCGATTTCCCCGTTGATTCTGATTCATGATCTGTTCTAAACAGCTGAAATTCCGGCAGAAGGAGTGCGCTGTCCGGTATGGCGTCATTCAGCCAAGTTTCCGTGAAACACAGAGCAGAAGAGTGTGAGAAATCCTTATTTGTCTGAGAGAGCAGAAGGAGTTTGTCTGTTTTGTTAGGTAGAGAGCGGAAATTTGCCAGATGATACTAGGCAAATCCGCGCTTCCTGAGTCTGACGAGCGCTCCCGCTCGCTTCCCCTATCTGCGCGTCCTGAAGCGCTTGATCAGCGCCGCTGCTCCTCCGATAACAACGTTAGTAAAACGTCTGAATAATTTAAATCTGGTAAAAGATCTTGTAGTGTGTTCTGCCGAATGTTCAGCAGTTCATCCCTGGTGAAACTGATCGTGTTTGTTAAACAAAAAACAGGAAAAACAAACAAAAACAGTACAAACACTGGAGAGCCAAGCACTGAAGCAGCCATGTGCGGCACTGTCGAGTCACGAGATCCGTCATGTCAATCAAGGGTGACAGGACCCCAGTGACATGGGAGTCACTGAGTTGATGCATCTGCAGCCCTGTGTTGCCAAGCATGTTCAGGTTGATCGTCTGCAGGCCAGAGAGCATCCCGGCCTGTGCCAGCATTATCTGGGTGTTAGCGAGGCTCAGCAGGTGAAGTGTCTGCCTGCTGATCTGGCCGTTCGGACCTACGTTACAAATCAGGATGAGGCTGGTGATGGTCTGGATCTGAACGTTCTGCACTCCTGAGACAAGCTCTGTGTGGTGTACACCTGCCCGCTGGCTATGACAGAGCTGAGCTGGATTATCTGCAGGACCGGCTGCGACATAAAGAGAATCTGAGCTCGACACGGTTTCTGTCCGCCTCTGTTATCAGACACTCCTTTGCTACTCTGGGTCAGTGTTACGCCGCTGCCTGAAGCAGCCATCTGTGTGCTGATGGTAGTGCAGTACTCTGCTGCAGTCCTAGAGACCGTGCTCTGGAGCAGCTGCTGGGAAGTACCTATGGTTCCTCCGGTGTTTGCATCACTTACGGATTCAACAGCTGCAATAGAGCACACCGGGAGAAGGGTGATGTTAGCATTCACTGGGACAGGCACATTGGAGAGGAACTTCGTCTGATTGGGCAGACTGTGACACCCAGACTGATGTTTTGCAGAGGGATTGCTTGCTGGAAGAGGCCAGGGATGGTCAAGATGTTGCCAGTGCCAGCGACTGGGTTTGTGGGGGCAGGTGCTGCGGCGGACACGTCCTGGGCTGCCTGATTGAACTGGAGCTGCTGTACATCTACAGTCTGGAACTGTGGGACCACCTGACACTAGATATTAGGCATCACACCAGAGAGGGTGGTGAGCACCTGCTGACTCTGCAGGTTTTGTGAGGAGGCCATCACATACTGCTGCTGCACCGCCGGCAGTCTGCTCTTGTCCTCCGAGGCTGTGGTGGGAGCAGTAGCGGAGCTACTTGTAATTGTACATGTATGTGTAAGATACATCAAGGTGGCCCATAAATCTGCTTTTTTCATATTAATATTTATTTGTCAGTGATATAATTAGTGTGTTGTTTTAATGGTTGATTTCACTCAACAGACAGTGCTAAAACAGAGGGGTTTCATAACACTTTAATGTTAATCAAACAATAAAAATCTTTAATGAATAATTAGTAGGGGTGGCATGATACCATTATTTCAGAACTGATACTGATCCGATACCAGTTTTTATTTTTTATTTTTATTTTACATGTCTATACCTCAGTGTGTGTTGACCTGATGATCATCACTCTTTTGTGTATTACACTCAACCTACTAAATATAAACAACTTCATTGTGTTAGTGGATCATTCAGTAGCAGAAGATACTCCACAAAAATTATGAGTTCACAATAATTTTATGAAATCTAAACATTTAGAGAATGTACATCAAAAACATTTTTAAAAGACTATTTAGTGGAGAGGAAAATAAAAGTAAATATGTGTAATCTGGTAAAATGTTACACATTGCTCTTTGTATTGTAATATACATTCATGAAAAACAATACAATTCTAAATAAATATATACAATTAATTAAATGCATGTCTTTTAAATTTATAGCACAGTAATGAGGCAACAACATATGAAAGATAAGACAGAACAAGAAAGGAAATTAACAATCCTGGGCTCACAAAATTTTCTAAAAAATGATTTAAACTAGCCCAAATAAAAGATATTGTATTTTTTCTTAAAATAACAAGTCAAGAGAGTAGGGGTGCAGCGGATTATATTACATTATCATATCACATTTTTCAGATGAGCAAAAAAAAAAAAAAATTGGTTCTTTACATTTAGATATATATGTATGTAACGTATGTAATCTAACGTTACGTCAGAAAGAGACTGATGAAGGGGTCCCTTACAAAACGCCAAGTAGCTGTCTTTCAGTGACCCGTGTGAGTGATAGCACCCTGTCATGACGCTAGCACAAGTGAGGGCCTATAGCTAAAACAGAATATACTGGGTAGCATATTCCAGCTGGATGTATGGTAGCAGGCTGCCTGCTCATAGGAGGACTTACAAAGGCAGGTATCAACTAAAAGGCGGTGATACACATGAACTCTGAGGTACCCAGTCTGCAGGGTGGAAGTTTCAATGACAGAGCTGGCGAGGTACTTGACAAGGGAAAGACACATGCCATGAAGAGACTTACTGTGGACATACACGTGGGATTGCCCGAAAAGGGGAATCACAATACTTGGAGGCACCTAGTCCCACACAGGGCAGACCAAAGGGGCATGCACGCAAGTGCTGGACATCAACAATGCTGGAGGAACCCAGGGTTCTGAACTGTGGAACTCACCGATGGGGAACAGCCCAAGCATCCAGTCCTTGGAGGAGAATGATGCAGCAAGCAGATTGACACCAAGCAGGGTCTTACTGGCCCAAAGGGGTGAGTACCTGGGAGGACACGTGCTCTACACAGAGATTATAAAATCTTGCAAATGTGAAAGGTGTCGCCCAGCCCTCGGCTCTACAGATGTCTGTTAGTGAGGCACCATGTGCCAGAGCCCAGGAGGAAGCTACACTCCTAGTTGAGTGAGCTTTCACCCCTAGGGGGCATGGCAGGTCTTGAGCCTGATAAGCCAGGACAATAGCATCCACTATTCAGTGGGATAACCTCTGCTTGGAGACAGCATTTCCCTTCTGCTGGCCTCCATAACAAACAAAGAGCTGGTCTGAGGTCGTAAGGAACTGAGGTCTGTCCACATAAGTGGAGAGCGCACATACTGGACAGAGTGGTGCCAGGTCTGGGTCTGCCTCCTCCAGGGGCAGCACTTGCAAGTTCACCACCTGATCCCTAAAGGGAGTGGTGGGAACTTTGGGCATGTACCCAGGCTGGGGTCTCAAGATAACATGAGAGTTGGCCGGCCCGGATTCCAGGTACGCTTCATCAACTGAAAATGCCTGCAGGTCACTGACTCTCTTCACTGAAGCCAAAGCTTTCAGGAGTCATGTCTGGTGGACTTGGCTTTAGCTGAAGTGATGGTAGCTACCACCTGAGGTGGCAAGGTACCTAAACCTTCCGTAACCCGTCCAGAACCCACACATGTAGGATCCAAGATCAGGATGTGGGTGCCAGAGGGTTCACCGTCTCTGAGAAAGAAGGTCTTTCCTCAAGGAATTGGCCAGGGAGGGGCTGTCACGAGGAGTACAAGTTTGGGGAACCAGGTCCGGCTGGGGAAAAAAAGGCGCAACCATGAGGACTTGCTCCTCGTCCTCCCTGATCGTACACAACGTCTGTGCAAGAAGGCTCACTGGGGGAAACACATACTTGCACAGGCCCAGCGGCCAGCTGTGCGCCAGAGACCTCAGATGCTTCTGACTCCACAAGAGGAGATGGCGAGCGAGTTGCGACATGTGGCGGGAGTATCTACTGCCCTGATGGTTGATGCATACGATGGTCGCAGTGTTGTCTGTACAGACCAGAATGCGCTTGTCCTTCAGCAGGGCCCTGAAGTGGTGCAGAGCAAGCCGTACTGCTAGCAACTCGAGGCAATTGACATGCCATTGAAGTCTGGGTCCTGTCCAGGAGCCTGACGCAGCATCCCCATTGCACATGGAACCCCAGCCCGTGGCAGAGGCATCTGTTGACACCACAACATGTCTGGACACAGGTTCTAGGGGAACGCCAGCCCATAGAAACGAGAGGTCTAACCACGGGGTGAAGGTTTAGAGGCAAGCCGGAGTGACAGTCACTTGGAGCATGTTCTGTTGCCATGCCCCTCTCTAGGGACTCGGTCGTGAAGCCAGTGCTGAAGCGGTCTCATATGGAGTAACCCGAGCGGTATGACTGCCGCTGCGGATGCCATATGCCCCAGGAGCCTCTGTAACAGTTTCAGTGGAACCAATCTTTGGCCCTCGAATTGTCTCAGGCAATTCAGCAGTGACTGCATGTGCTCATTCGTAAGCTGTGCGAACATGGTGACTGAGTCTATTTCCATACCGAGAAAAGAGATCCTCTGCACAGAGTAGAGTTTGCTCTTTTCCCATTTGACCCGAAGACCCAGCCGGGCAAGGTGTCTGAGCACCAGATACCTGTGCTCGCACAACCGCACTCGAGAGTGAGCTAGAATCAGCCAGTCTTCAAGATAATTGAGGATACGGACACATCGTTCCCTGAGAGGAGCCAGGGCTCCCTCCATGACTTTCGTAAAGGGCCAACCTGATTGGGAGAACCTTGTACTAAAATGCCTGCCCCCCAAAAGTAAACAGAATAAACGGTCTGTGTCGAGGAAGAATGGAGACATGAAAGTACGCATACTTCAGGTCGATTGCTGCAAACCAATCCAACAGACGAATGCATTTTCGAAATGCACTTGGGTGTTAGCATCTTGAACGGAAGTCTATGAAGAGCTCGGTATAAAGCGACAATATGAAAAATGACATGAACATCATTGCCCACTATAGTCGTACGAACACCCCGAAACCTGGGGGGATACTGGGCAAACTGAATCATGTAGCCGAACTGGATGGTTCGGATGAGCCAGCGGGATGTTGGGGAGCTTTAGCCAGGCTCCAAGGAACCGATCCAGTGGGGTCAAGGGAACTACAGCATAGAGTTCTGCATGGGTTCGACGGGTGACCCACAAATTTGGCTGAAACGGGTGAAAAATATCCAACTGTGTCGGATACGGGTGCGGGTTGGGTCGGACACAAGGGAAACGCAGGTCTAAACACGGGTTCAAAACAGTCATGTGCAAATGTAAAAATAGGCCTACTTTCCACTTAAAAAAAAATCACAACCGTGTGAATGGCTGTATGAGTCATTAACCCTCTGGAGTCTAAGGGTATTTTTGGGGCCTGGAGAAGTTTTGTCATGCCCTGATATTTGTGCTTTTTTCAGTGAAATGCATGCATGTACATGATTGTATTTTTGAGAAAAAAAAAAGTTATGCATGGTTAGTGAAAAACTAAAAATGTTAAATAATTTGAATAAGGCCATAAAACACATACATAACATTGGTTCCCGGGACTGTTGAGCAGAGGTGGAAAGTAACGAATTACATTTACTCGCGTTACTGTAATTGAGTAGCTTTTTTGTGTACTAATACTTTTTAAAGTATTTTTTTTAATCTGTAATTTTAGTTTTACTTGTATATTTTGTTTGAAGTATTGTACTTCGCTACATTTTAAAACACATTAATCACGGAGTAAAAAAAAAAAAATAAATAAATAAATTGCTCCCTGGAAACTAAGGTAGTAAATAATGGGCAGGAGGGCAAACTGGCACTAACAGAAAGATGCAGACGGACAAAACAGGCGCGTTATTAGTGGTGCAGACACCGCTGAAAACGAAACCCCGTGATATTCTGAAGTCTAACTAGAAAGGAAATGAAGTGAACCCCTGGCCATATGTATCCTCTATTATGCAGTGTAAGCTGTACTTGCCTAGGAAGACCAAACTAACAGCTTATAAAATCTCGACAAGGCATCAACCCTTTGCAAGAATGTAGAGGTAAGCTAAATAATTGCATCGTTGCATTGGTGGTTAAAATGAAGCTTTGACATTTTAGCAAGAGGTTTTGCACAAATTAGCCAAAAAGACAGTGGTGAGGAGTGTGCTATATCGTCTGCGATAATATCATAATTTTTGTTTTAATGTGCGCGCACATTTATAGTGCGTTCTTTCACTGTGTGATTCAGTCTCCTAAAATGCATTTAGAATGATCACAAAATTGAAGATATAGGGGCAGAAAATTCACATATTTATATAATTTCATATATTAAATCAGAATCACACAAAGAATGCCGTCTTTTCCTCCAAAAATCATTGTGAATATATACATACAAATATATAACAGTTCAGTAAACAAGTTAATTAAGAGACTTGCATTTTAGACACCATATTGCCTTTTTTAGCTCTATTTCTACAACAGAAAATAATTCCAAACACAGCCACCAAAGCACAGTTTTGCATCTCTGAGCAACGTGACAGTGTTTCGTTCCTGAATGAATCAACCATTTAAATGATTCGGTTCAATCGCAATGACTCACTTATTAACAGTGACTTGCTGACACATACTGGACATTTTAATTTCACAAGTATCTTTTGATTTTTTAAAATAATTAATTTCTTATCATTTCAAATGAGTATTCAACATTTTATGTCTTGTATATCAAAACCTTATTCATGCATTTGTTCTTGTCCTGTGTAGCCGGCGTGGTCTGCACTTCGCCGACTACTGCGTTGTGTTCTGGTGCACTGATGACAGGACACTGACTTTCCTCAAGGCACTTTATTCGGCTCACTGTTCAATTTCAAAGAGAGCAATAATTCAGGATTCAATCCTCGAATTAGAATCAGCCTCTCTCAATCACGTAGAATGCAGACTAAACATTTAATCACATACAAAAATCAGAAAATAAAATACAAAAGAATAATTAAACATATCACATTATACATAGATATATATAATGTGTATGTGTCATATTACATGTTATCTCTGTTCACCACTCTGGGCTTTTAGCTCTTACATTAACATTATGCAACATGAAACAAACTATCTTTTCAATAATTAATACATATACAGTAATATGCACAAAGCAACACGTACATGCTTTACATCTGGGCTTTGTAGTGCCATTGAACATTAATCAATACAAGAAAACGTTTTAAATGAACACATTATTTTCATAACCTGGTATTGGGAGTACATACCTGTTAAATTTCAAAGAGAGCAATAATTCAGGATTCAATCCTCGAATTAGAATCAGCCTAACATAAGAAAAAGGACAACTGAAACGTGGGCTGTGACACGAGGATAGAATGACGATCGCTAACATACAGCTAAACAAAACACGAGGGTTAGCTATGTTAGCAGTTTCTCAAACTCTCAAAACAGCAAAATTCTCGACACATCTCAATTAAATGTAAGTGCACTCATCATAAATTACACATACAAGTTACCATGTGCTCTGAAACTAAAGTTTTAACAGGTATATCTCAATCTTTACATTGCACTAACGTGAACACATACCTCTCTCAATCACGTAGAATGCAGACTGAGAAAAGACTGCTAAAATCCAGTATATGACCTCATATCCAATAGAGGGCGCACATTCACAAAAAAATAACTCTCCCAATACCTATAAAGCTACAATGACATAACTGAACAATATAGTATTTTGGTGAAATAAAATCACAAACAATAGAAAATAAAAGATAAAAGGTTGCAAAAATATATGTCATTCTTTGACCTGCTACATTCTCCCCTCTTTAATTTCACCAAAATCCTTAGCACGTAGAGGGTAGAAAAGAAACAAAACATACAAAACAAAACGCTTGTTCACTTGGTCCAAAATAACACTGGGACTCCATTCCCCATCCACAGCATATAAAGCTACTTACAAAGTAAGTTGAAAGAAAACAGCAGTTGATCAGGCTACTGCCCCTTCTAGTGAATATGATGCCTTTTACACCATATTAGATCTCGGAACACTTTCCCTCCAATATGAACATCTCATGACTCAAGTCATACTAAAGGTGACAAAGAAAAATATCTGAATCTCTATTTTTTTGTCTAAAATAAAGAAAGTAAAGACAGTGACCTCCTATTGACCCCTTTTACAAAATTCTTGGTGAGTGGTTTTTGCACCATGTTCTCTATCAAACGATTGACTGCCTTAACAACCCTGCCAGTACGTGTCCTGACAACCTGTCTCTCAGGCCCTTGTGCCTGGGTGGGTGTGTGACTATCAGTCATTGTAACAGGTGAGGTGCCGTCATGGGACTCGGTCTCATCTAAGTCAGGGACATTAATTGGAGCGGCAGAGTCAATGTCAGTTGTGTGCAAATCAGGGGACACACTGGAACCCAACAAGTCTCTCACAGGTGAGTATTCGGTTCCTCCTTGGCTTCTGACCTCACTAAACTGGGCTCTCGTGGGTGTCAGTTGAACAGACTCTCTGGACAGAGAGTGGGGTATCTCATTCTCCATCTCAGACTCAACAGCTTCTCCCATAGACTCAGACTCAGCATCAGATGACACGTTTAACCAGGAGCAGGTACGGTCCTCGGAAGCGTCTACTGCCAGGCCACTCAAGGCATCAACAGAAGGAGGCTGGAACTCACTGGCCACATCTGAGGCAGCTTCATCCATCTCCTCCCCGCTTTGTTCGGGCACAGGTAAGAAGCTCACATCCAACATCAGATTCCGATGGACGACTTTGGTTTTCCCACTCTCATCCCTGACTTTGTAAACGTGTGTCTGAGGGTTCCGGTCTATTATGGTATACATAGTGGGCTCCCACTTGTCCATTAACTTCAGTGGTGTCAAAAGTACTGGCATTCATTACTCAAGTAGAAGTATAGATACTAGGGTTTAAAAAGACTTTTGTAGAAGTTGAAGTATCAACTCAAGCTTTTTACTCAAGTAAAAGTTTAAAAGTACTGGTTTAAAAAAACTACTTAAAGTATAAAAGTAAAAGTAATGTAAGGGGGAAAAATGCCATTAAGAACAAAAGCTTAGGTCGCACCAGAGGGGCCTATTGTGCACTACCCCACCGCCTCAAAAAACATTTTTCTAAAGGCCATAGGCCATAATGACTATAATGATATATTAAAATGTTCATGTTGAAAAATTTGGGATGCA
>NC_068420.1:24863019-24913056 GCF_023724105.1 Carassius gibelio
GCAAGCGTGTTCAATGCTAAATGCAAAAACAAATCACAAATCAACATAAATGTGCATGGTTACAAATAGGTCTTTTCCATATATTTATTATTAAATGTCATTCTCAAAGAAAATGCTATGGCCCTAATCTGGTTTTAAAACAATTTTTTTTCATAACTAAACCTACACTGAACTGAGAAGATATGCTATGGCATATGCAGACATGCTCATCTCAATACACACACATACAAACAGAGGATGAAAAAGGTAAATGTCAAAATTATAATGTCTCTGTGCAGTTTAATTAGAGCCATGGCAGTGAGTCATGAGTCTGTCAGTCTCAGCCTTGGGCCAAGAAAAAGTGAATAATCAGACTGATCAGACATCAAAGGAACAGATGGAGGAAGAAGAAGACATCAGACCTGTTTGGCACTGCGTTCAAACACCACATACTGCTGACACTGGTCCAGCCGTCTCTTCCTCATGGTCCAGAAGTGCAGGACCCGATTCTCCCTTTGCAGTAACTCATTCAGGATATCTACAAAATCACACATAATCACTCTTAACCACGATGTACAACGCAGTTCTGAAGCACAACACTTTGAACATCAGCACAGATCTTGAACTGCTAGGGCAAGCCACTGAAATCATGCTAACCATTACATTTAATGCATTTATTTTAACTAGTCCTCTCAATCAATAGAAATGAGAAGATACAATATGTACAGATTATTTAATTAAATGTTTCTGAGAACGCCCTCAAATGAAGATAAAAGATCAAAACAATATTGTGAGCAGACGTGTATATCACTGAACGGACACTACAGAGAGTTGCTTAAGAAGTTAACATTTTGTTTATTTCTTGAATTCTGTTGTTTATTGCTTGAAATGCACTGATGGTAGGAAAATAATAATTAAACTAATGTTTTTTTTTATTTTTATTACGTTGTTTGTTGTTGTTAAGGTTAGCCAACCATCAGTGCATTTCAAAGCAATAAACAATAATAAAAAAGTAACATATTGCCTTCTATTATCATAAAATAAAATAAAATATTATATTATATTAAATTAAATTTGAGCTATTGAAATATTTTTTATATAAAACTTAATATATTTAGTTATAAAATGTAAAGTTAAACGAGTAATTAAATCTTGAATAGTCATTGCTTTAACTGATGGTAGGAAAATAACAACAACAATTGTTTGATAGAATTAATGCATAACTAAAACATTTTAAGAATAATTAATTTTATTAATTATCTATTGTTAATTTAAAAAATTTTAATTAAAGGGGTGATGATTTAATTTCTCTAATACAGGAAAATCCATTATTGTTATTATTATCATTATTATCATTAAACACCTTTTTAATATTTGATAAAATTACATTTACATAATTTATTTGACTAAATAAATTGTAAATTGAGAGCACTAATGATAAAATTGCTAAACAAGCAGATGCACTTTACAATGTTGTGTGTGTGTGAAGCATAAAGATAAAGTGATGATCCCCAGTGGAGTAATGCTGTCACCATTCTGCAGTAAGCTGCCCTTATCTGTGCAGCGGAGGAATGACCCATTTACGGTTTCCTTATCTGAGTCATTGTAAGCACACTGTGAACAGAACAGGGCCGCATTCACAATGCACACATTCTAAACTGGGTTAAAGCGGGACAAAGTGGGCCAGCTGCTAAAAACTCAAGTGATACTGCAGTGCACTGCTCGGCCACTAGATGGTACCACAGCTATTTTAGATGGCTTGCAGAATGTAAAATCAACATGCATGCACTGGATATAAACCCCAATGGGGAATCTCCAGAGAGCCAGCAGAGGGAAGACTGGTAAATAAGAGGAAAACATGCAGAGAGGCAGCATTTGTAGCCTTGTGGTTTGAAAAGTGGAACAGGATTTGACATACAACAGGGACATAAGAGGGGCTCCATGTGTTTATTATATGTCTCTCTGGAATGCTTGACTGGTCAGTTGTGGTACTCTACAGTTTATATATTTTTGCATGAAGTCCGCTAAAATGCATGACTGAATGCTAACCCAGTCATGTCTGAAGCCTTCTACTTCACACAAAACCAGCTCATTAACACTAAAACTGATATTTCCTATCCATTTATTAATATATTTAATACATAGCTGTTTCATTAGCAGGATAATACACGGTCTGTATATCATCCTTTATGCAATATTTCTAAGTAATAATCGGGACCGTTTTGACGTCAAGCTGTGGCCAGAACTCACTTTTGACCTGCTGCTCTGGTGCTTTGACGTGACTCAGCATCCCTGGCATGCTGACACTGTTTCTGTGCATGTATTTCAGAAACACGTCAGCATTCCGTCTGGCCAACGTACATGCCTGCAACAGAGATAGCAACAAAGAAATTACACAAACACTGTCAAAACGTTTTTTGCAAAAACAACACTAAAAATTCAGAAAATGCTAATGTTAAAAATTCAAGTTTTATGTCTGCTTTAGTGTGTCTGCTATTCATGTAACTATTACACACTTATGTAAGACTTGAGAGTCTTTAGCTGTTCCATAAGCGCCACCTGCTGGCAGAGAGTGAATTTGTGCTTTCCTTCAGACCATCTGCCGTTTTTTATTTAGTGCAGATATGTTTTACATTTAGTTTCACAAAGCATAAGTCAGACCATTATGCGTTTGCTTAAAATTTTGAAATTATAATAATTTATAGTAAAAAACTGCTCATGCTGCATGAGGCATCTTTGTTTGGATCGTGATTAAAATACAGTTGCCTCTTATTGTAAATGGAAAGAGTACAGACAAAACATTTGTCTATATGAAGAGATTTCTTTTATTTGTATTATTTATTTGATTTGGGTTTGTTTTAAAATTAGAATTTTAAAATTAGTTTTGTTATTTGACATATGTGACCCTGGTCTTAAGTAGCACAGGTTTGTTTGTAGCAATAGCAAAAAATTCACTGTATGGGTCAAAATGATACATTTTCCTTTCATGCCAAAAATCATTACGATATGAAGATCATGTTCCATTAAGATATTTTGTACAGGTCCTACCGTAATTACATCAAAACCTTTTTTTTTTCGTAATATGTATTGCTAAGAAGTTCATTTAGACAACTTCAAAGGCAATTTTCTTAATATTTAGATTTTTTTTGCTCCCTCAAAGTGCAGATTTTTTCAATAACTGTATCTCAGCCAAATATTGTCCTATCCTAACAAACCATAGCTTATTTATTCAGCTTTCAGATGATGTATACATCTCAATAAAAAAAAATACTGTCTGGTTTTGTGGTCCATTAGTCACATATTAAGTTTCACAAAGAACCATGCAGCATTTTATCCAAGCCAATGCTGTTATTATTTATTATAAAATGACACCTTTTCGTTTATAATTTGTCTTGAATCACATTTAGCAAAAAGAGAGAAAAAAAAGTATGAAAATCGTATTGTGAAATCAATACAGTGAATCATATCACATCGTGAGTTAAGTGCCTGCCTGACTTCAGATGATTCAGTAAGAGATCGATTCAGACGGTTCAGAAACATCTGACTCAAAGAATGATGTTCCCTCTGGTTTTGGACACGTTACCTTAAGGAAGGCCTCTTTCTGCTCCAGATGCTTGCTGATCATTGGGCTGACGTGGTCTGTTTCGCAGTTGGGCCCGAGTTTGTCCGCCCCTCCACACCAGTCCTCCTCCCGCTTGTACTCCTGCTCTAGACTCTCCAACACACTGCACACCTACAGCATAGACAGGAAGATGAGCCTTCAACTTCCTGTTGGCCTTTAGAACTCATTACAATATGAAATAAAAAGAGCTGGATGTGACTGGTCAATGAATACTGTTCAAGCTACGCTTAAATCCACGGCTATGACGTGACAACAACTCGTGACACAACATCGGTCACACAAACCCTTCTACAGACCTGTTCGGAGGTCTTGTAGAAGGCCACGGATGCGTTGACCAGCTTGAGCCGGTCTTCCATCTTCAGCATGAGCTGCTGCCAGTGGGAGGCCACGTTCTCAGCACAGTCTCGGATCATGTCCATGTCGTAGTGATTAGCCTGCAGCAGGACCTCGGCTTTCTGCTGGACCTGTAGGGCGCTTTGATGGGTTTTCTATTGAGAGGAAGAGAAAACGAGTTAGATAAGACACACAAAGACAAGGAATAAAATAGTAGGCCTGAATGGACAAAGATTAAAGAAGATAGAGGGGCAGGAGTCAGATTAAGACAACAGACGGTGAGATACGACTGACAGTTCATTATTCATCCACAAAGTGTGGTTTACAGATTCTATCTTGAAAAACAGAGCATCCCTCAGTATTCAGTACGGAAACGGCAAGAACAGGAGTGGGAATGTAAGGAGGAAATGAGAAGGCTCCTTTGATAGGCAGTCTGTGTGCCTTTAGGTGCCCAATAGTGATACAGTGACAGTGGATCTGATGTTATCCTGGTTCTTCATTAAAGGAAGGGAAGTGGAGAGCAAACAGATTGTCTAAGCAGGAGCACATAAGACCTTGTCAGGATCATATATGAGCTACAGCTGCAGATAAATGGCCAACTAAAGCATCAATCAATATGTTAAGGTTTCATATTGAGGTGTGCATGTGTTTCTTCAACGACATGTTTAGGTCCAAGTGGATGATTTTTTATTAAATAAGATTTTAACTTTTGAATTAAGGTCACAGTAAAACTTACACCATGCCTTCAGTTATCTTTGGTATTTTTCAAATACTTTTCACTGCATATAAAAGTATGGGCTCTCACCGAGGCTGCACTTATTTTATCAAAAATACAGTTTAAGGAAATTTTAATCTGTGATGGCAAAAGTGACTTTTCCAGTCTTCAGTGTCGCACGGTCATTCAGAAATCATTCTAATATGCTGATTTGATGCTTACAGACACATTTCTTATTATTACCATTGTTATGCTGCTTAATATTAGAAACCGTGTTATATTTATTTATTTCAGGATTCTTTGATAAATGGAAAGTTTTAATTCGAAATAGCTTTTATTTGAAATAGAAATCCTTTTTAATATTATAAATGTCTTTACAGTCACTTGCGATGATTTTAATGTGCACTTTTGAACGGTACAGGTTTTAATTTACTATTATTACTTGTTCCAGAACAACAGTGTGAGCGAGCTTGAAAAATATGAAAAATGGGATTAAAAAACAAAAACAAACAAAAGGGGTCACTTTGAATATAACAGAATTTCCTTATGTGTTATTTCGGAAATGTGTAAAATATTATTATTAATGTTGGTACATAAATTGACATGGTGGAAATTACATTTGTTGGTTCGAGAAAAAATTATTAGTGGGCAAATTATAAAGTAATTAGAGTGAAAACTACTTTTTTCTACTTTTTCACTTTTTGTGAGTTTATGTTTGTAGCCCACAGGTATAATTGCATTTATTTGAAAAAACATCTATGTGCATATGCTGGGGCACGCTAGCGCTAATACATATTGAACATAATTATAGTTTGAGCTATTATAATTACAATAATGAGTCTATTCTGAGAAAATGGCAAGGAAATGTTGAAAAGATTGGAACCAAAGTATGAGGAGCACTGACCTCGATAGCATGCTGGAACTGCTCATGCTCTCTCTGCAGCTGCTCAGCTTCTTGAAGTGAACTGGCCGTGATCAGACCTGCATTCAGCATCGACTCGCCATTACGGATCCAACCCAGAACCTGCAACAAGTGAAGGGATTAACAAAAAAACTGTTATATACCGTGAATAAAGGATATACTGAGCAGTATGTAGTAACACAGCCTGTGCATTACCTGTTTGACCTCAGCCTGTAGGTGGCGCAGTTGCACACACTGCTCCAGGTGTCTGCGGTGCTGCTCTGCGGCCAAGTCCAGCTCTTGTTGTTTCTCATGAAGAAACTCCAGCAGATCCTGTACACGGGTGGCCATGTCCACATCACGGTCACACAGCAACTCGACACCTGGAAAACATGAAGAAATGACACACTCTCAGCTCTCATGTTACATTACCTATAGCATCATTTATGCGAGATGTCTCCTTTATGCCAGTCTGAGCTCAAAGATCTGAGCACTAGCTGAGGACAATGTTTTAAAATAGATGAGTACTGGTCTAAACTGTAGGACTTCTATATTAATATATATGTGACCCTGGACCACAAAAACAGGCTTAAGTAGCACAGGTATATTTGTAGCTATAGCCAACAATTCATAGTATGGGTCAAAATTATCGATTTTTCTTTTTTTATGCCAAAAATCACCAGGATATTAAGTAAGGCTCATGTTCTATGAAGATATTTTGTAAACCTACTATAAATATAACAAAACGTAATTTTTGATTAGTAACATGTATTGCTAAGGGCTTCATTTGGACAACTTTAAAGGCGATTTTCTCAATATTTCTATTTTTTTGCACCCTGAGATTCCAGATTTTCAAATAGTTGTGTCTCGCCCAAATACAGTCCTAGCAAACCATACATCAATGGAAATCTTATTTATTCAGCTTTCAGATGATGTATAAAGCTCAGTTTCAAAAGATCAAAACAGTATATCGCAAAATACTATTACAAAATAGAATTAAAATAAGGTTTTTAATGTTAAAAAATATTTAAAAATTTATTTTATTCAAGTGATGGTAAAGCTGTTTTTTTTTATTAGCAGTAATTACTCCAGTCTTCAGTGTCACATAATCCTTCAGAAATCATTGTAATATACTGATTTGGTGCACAAGTAACATTTCTTATTAATATCAATGTTAAAAACAGCTGTGCTGCTTAATTTTTTTTTAAATTTTTAGATTATTATAATTTTTTTCAGGATTCTTTATTGAATATAAAGTTTAAAAGAACAGCATTTACATGAAAACATTACAAATGTCACTTTCAGTAAATGTTATCCATCCTAGCTGAATAAAAGTATTCATTTCATACAAAAAAAATACTAACCCCAAACTCAAAGTGAAAGTAGCTATTATGTATATATAATCAAAAGCCAATATTGGCACATTTGACTCACCAGACGCCTGCACCTCGTTGACGTACTGCAGCAGTTCCTGGCCCTGGTGGATGACGTGGAAGGCCAGGTTGTTCATGGTCAGGGCTTTATCAGCGTGATGCTGCAGTCTCTGTTCGGCCAGCGTCAGGTCCTCTGTGTCGAAGTCATTCATCTGCTGTGACAGCTCCTCATTCCACGAGTCCAGATCGGAGATAATCTGAAAAATAAGAGCGAACACATGAGCGCAGTCTGAGAGTCACAGATGCCATTACTAATGCGACGTCACCCCAGACCAGAAACAAAATGACCTGTCCTGACTTGCTCTTATATGTTTAGGGCAAAGTGTGCGTTACTTCCTCCATCACTTTATAAACTCTCTCTGAGTGTGTGTTTCTACAAAGCATGCAAACCAAAGAAAGAGAGTAATTACTTTTGGGTGCAGATCATCCTTGAAGACTGCTGCTTATTAATTGCTTGCAAATCATATTAGACATCAGGGAGAAGCAAACTGTGTGCTGATGGGAACATTGCCCTAGTTTAAGGAACAGCCCACTCAAAATGAAGATTCTGTCATTATTTACTCTCATTATTTCCAAACCTGTTAAGACGACGGAACAGAAAAGTACTGGCTGCTACTTCCTATACAATGAAAACTAATTTGACTGGATTTGAGTATCCTCAAAAAAAATCATATGGGTTTGTAATGACATGAGGGTGAGTAAATGATGATGATCAGTGAATAATTTCTTTAAACCCCCCACAGACACTTGATCATGTATACAGTGAACTCACATCAATGGCATCCCTCTCAAAGATCCTGAGCTGAAGGAAAAGCTCCAGTTTGATCTTCCTCTCCTGGAAGAGCTCCTCCATCTGAGCCTGAGCCTCATCCAGCTGCTGCAGGACGCTCTCGATGTGGTTGATGGAGCTGTTGTGAGGGGTCTTATTGCTGGAGATGGCCGAGTCTCTGCAGGAAGATTCATTACAACAAATGTACATTTGTTTGGAGTATGCAAGGGATACAGGAAGAAACATCTACTTCTTACAATAATGTCCTTTGGGAAAGTCAAAACTGTAATAAATGTTAGGAATGTTAGGAGTTTCAAGTTTCATGGAATCTTATCAATTTTTGCTTTTTTCTCTGTTTGTACTTTGTTTAAACCGGCACAATGCTTCAATTTGGATTTCCCAACTCTTATCTCCTTTATGGATTGAGTGGGGTCAAAACAATTGAGGATAAAAAATGACTTCAAGTTGTTATACCTCACGAGTCATGGGTGTTGATACTGATTCATGAATCTGTTTGACTGATCCATTATTATTGTTTTTAATATTTCTGCAAATGTTCAATATTTGAGATGCTATTTTTTAAAACTCATCTGGTTCAGTATCTTCCAAAATTTGTATCTACCAATTCAGATAATATTTGTATATAAAAACATTGTAGATGAACAGAGAAACTCACTATGAGCTTGATCGAAAATGACTTACATCTTTTTGACCAAGACAGTCATTGGACTTCAAGCTGTGATCTTGCATTTCATACACATAATGCATTTAATAATTCAGTTTTGCTGATTTACTTAAAAGAGGGGTGACACTTTATTTTAGGGTCCAATTCTCACTATTAACTAACCTTTAACTATGACTTTTGCCTCAATTAACTCCTTATTTGCTGCTTATTAATAGTTTATAAGGTAGTAATTAAGTTTAGGGTATTGGGTAGGATTATGGATGTCATGCATTATATGTACTTTATAAGCACTAATAAACAGCCAATATGTTAATAATAGACATGCTAATAAGCAACTGGACCCTAGTGTGAATTGGACCCTATACTAAAGTGTTACCAAAAGAGGTTTTGAAATGGTAAATAGATTGTAAATAAAAAAATTTTTTGTCACATTCACAATTTGCTATTTGTGATTCTATTTTATCCTCTAAAGTAATTTGATTCAACATCTTTTTCCCATCAGAATCTGCGTTTGATGGAAACGCGTAACAAAATTCACAGCTATTAATTTAGATAATAGCAAAATAGTTTTATTTTAGACAGAGAGCAAAAAGAAAGTGCAGCACAACACTTCAGCATTGCTGGTGGAAAAGGGGCTAGTGGGGTTTGAAAAGCAAACTTTAGTTTCATTGTGCAGCTCTAATCTCAGTGGGATATAAGTAAATGATCAGCAGAATACTGAACCCTAAAACTAACGAAAACCGTCAAATATTAGGGCGCGAAAGAGGATGTGACTTCAGGCTTGAAATTTAAATGTAATAAAACAAAAAGCCAGCACTTATGAGATTAAAAATTCATTAAAAGAAATTGAAATTATACGGTCATAAAGGCGTTATGGGAGAGAGGATTACAAGCCCATTGGAAAGATAATATGTAAAATATGCAACACTATCCTCTTTTCATTAAAAAGGTTAATTATCAGGGACAGCTTTAGTAATAATTGTAAGAGGGTGATTGGAGGAGGGTTACAAGGAAGCAACAGTTTCAGATTAGTCTGGAAGGGATAGAAAAAGACGGAAGAGTTCTTTCATCCCGTCTGAAAGGATACAAGCAGATTAAAAACAAATGGCGTAATAAAGTAACATCACAGTTTTCGGGGGAATAAAGGCCTTCGCTTTAATAGATGCTGATGGATCGTTGCAGAAAGTCTGTTCCCATGGTGATGTGCTTTTATCATACTGCAAGGCTGAGTGGACTTCATACAGAATAAAAGAATAATTAACACTTTCATCACCGATTCATAACCACAACACAGGCTGGGGTTTGAGATTAGATTAGAGACAAATACTTGGTCTGTAATGTGAGTAACTGAGTGCCATGCTGAGATCCGGATATCTCTTGTGTAAGTGCGTAATATCTCTGCGGTGCAGGCATTCTGTGTGTTAGTGTGTGCTGGGGACCTTTCTGTTTGTACCTCTGGGCTCTTGGGCTTTAAGTATTACCTCTGCATACTTAACTGGGCGCTTATGAAAGCAGGATTATGTAAGACACTAGAGGAAGAGAGAGGAGCAGAGCGAGAGAGAGACTGTGCACATGGAGGGATAGCCATCCTCAAAATCACATGTGTAGAGAGCAATTTGCAAGCGGAGGAGGAGGAGAATTAAGCCACATGTCAAAAGAGAAAAGCTTAAACTAAGAAATGCAGAGTGCCTGTTAAACTGACAGGTCAAACTGCATTAGCTATTATACAAAAAGTTGAAAAGTTGAACATATAAAATAAATGTTAAAATATAATTTCATACATAAAACACAAACAATATATAATTAATTTCAATTAGCCAGTTATCAACATTTACAGGTTTATATTTATTTTATTTATATTCCTACATTATTTTCTATTTAAAATAAAATGTATGGCTCATATAAACTATTATTACTGCAAATTATATAACATATAATAAAAAATACATAATACTTAATTACAGGGGAAAGTCGTGGCTTAGTGGTTAGAGAGTTTGACTCCTAACCCTAAGGTTGTGTGTTCGAGTCTTGTGCTGGCAATACCATGACTGAGGTGCCCTTGAGCAAGGCACTGAACCCCCAACTGCTCCCCGGTCACCACAGCATAAATGGCTGCCCACTGCTCTGTGTGTGTGTTCATGGTGTGTGTCTGTGTGTGTGTGCACTTTGGATGTTTTAAATGTAGAGCATGAATTCTGAGTATGGGTCGCCATACTTGGCTGTATGTCATGTCACTTTCATCACTTTAATTATGTATTCATATAATTAAGTATAATTAATAATAAATAATGGATATAAATTATATTTAAAATATATTTTTGTAATTATAAATTAATAACTGGTGCATGTGGATCAACTATTGAAACTAAATCTAATTAAGCGATATGCTGATACATTGAATGAATTTCAATTAATTAAACATACAAATATCTAAAACTAAACTATTAATTTATCATCATATGACTTAATTATATTTAATTTCTTAATGATTAATTGCACCAGTCATTATATGAAAATAAAATGTACTATTTAATAAAATGTCATATATATAATATAGAATATTTAATAAAATGTATATTTTGTTTAACATATATAAATCAAATGCATCTATTAATGTACATTTTTCTTCTTTTTTTTTTTCTTCTTTTCGACAGTAATATCTTTCCTCTTCTGTGGTTTGTGGTTAAGCATCTCTTTTCTGGCTCATCTCAGTCAAACTCCAAATATACTGCATATTCAAAACAAGCCAATATGTTTCCTCAAAACTCTAAACCCGTTATTATAAAATGACATTATGTAATGAAAATAAGTCATTTGAGATGCATCAAACCATTGCTCAAGCCCTGAATATCTTGTTATTTTGCAGTGTTGTGCAGTAGCCCACTGCAGTAGTGCTGGTAGTCAGGGATTCAGAGTTGTACTGATGAAATGTGGCAGAGCTGAACACGTGAGAGCGGCTGGAAGCAGAGCAGTGAGTTTGCCCTGAGGGGGCTGAGAGACTCCACTCCAAACAGCCTCTGGTGCTCTCTTCTTCTCCTTCGCCTGCTTAACTTTCTGTTGAAGCATCCAGCTTTACTGAATCTCAGCCTTCACGTTCTTCTGCTGCTGCAGCCCTTCCCACATGCAGATTATACATGTGACCGACCGCCAGCTCTAGCACTGGGCATCAAGTCTCTCACCAAGTTACAGTAAAGTAAAGAGAGCACACTATACCAAATGCAAAGTGGATGATGACATATGGGGCCAAATGAGTGCTTGAACCATCCAAAGGTTTGATCAAGCGAGGATGACTAATGGTTTGCTCAAGTACAAACACAATGCTGAATAGAATTTCAATTACACTTGAGAACTCCATTAAAGGGGACATCAGATGTAATACACTTTTACATGGTGTTTAAAAAAATGTGTTGGCATTGTGTGTACACAACCACCATATAATGATAAAAATCCACCCTGTGCTTTTTCATAAATCTTCATCGAGCCGTTCAAAGATTCTTGTCCGAGTGATGTCACACAGGCCCAGACCAGTCCCACGGCTGTAGACAGACACTAGCATTTCAATATAGACCTGCCCTAAGTGAGCTGTCAACAGTCCGCCACTGTTTCGGTGCTGGAGTAGGAGTAGACAAGAGTGTTTCCTGAGCGATCGAGGTGATCTGTTGTTGAATGGAATTTACTTCCGAGACCTGAGAGGCTGAAGATAGCGTAAATAACTTATTAAAATAATGTTTTTAAAGGGAAAGCGCCCCGATCTACCTAAATGTGTTTATGTTTGTGCGAATCATGTGTGTTTGAGCTTCACCTACAGAGGAAGTGAGTGTAGGTTTTTTTTTTTATCTTTGCAAAACAGCTTTCATAATAATATGCTAGTTAGCAAGTTCCGTTAGTTAATGGTTCGTCACCATATGTAAGAGAAGGGTGGGGTGAGTTGAGCTCATTAACATTTAAAGGGACAAGCAACGAAACGAGTCGCTGTGAATAGAGCTGTTTTAGACAAAGTAAAAAGGGTGTTATTTTACACTGCTGAGAAATTTTAACCAAATTATTTTCCAGACTTTTCATTAAGACCCTAAAGAATCATATTAACTTGGGGAAAATGGGCATCTTATGTCGCCTTTAATGATTCTTCTATTACTTGAAGAGTAATTGGTGCTAAATATATATTGTGGTGAGTGGGGCGGGGGCCGAGGGACGTGGGAACAAGGAGTGAGGCTGGCGGAATGATTGGGAAATCAGCGACACCTGCGCCCCACCGCCAGTCTCGAGTCCCACGTAGGAGATGGAAGGATATAAAACTGGAGCGACGATAGTGAAGGACGAGAGAGGATCAGGCCTGGGCGTTTAGTTGTGTTTTGGTTTTTATTTTGGCGCATCAGTCGTCCGTGAGGGGCTGATGGCTGATGTACTGTTTTGTTTATAAAGAACCGCTGAAGATAAATCTGTGTATTATTTGGTGGAACACAGTCTCTCACTCTTGTCTTCAGACTGCAAACTTAAAACCCCTTAGTTGGCTCCTTGGTGTGTGTGTAAGATTTCAAAAGATGTCTTTCACACTAATGCTACAAACCACACTTCAATGGAATCAAACTTGAGGTACACAACATTAAAGGATTTGTTGCAGGAGGAGACATGAAAGGAAAGGACACCTGAGTTGTTGAATGAGATCTTCTCCCTCTTTGATGACATTTACAGTGAATTGCAGTGTGGTCTGCTGCTGCTGCCCGAAACGCTTGATCAGGTCCTGAACAGCCTCCACTGACTCGGCATACACATCGTCCAACAATTCCTTCTGCAACTCCTCCAGCCACGTCCACAGCTATGCACAAAAGACACATGCATTAATCACTTTTTACTTTGTTTAGAGAGCTCTATATTATTATATCAATTGCACATAAATTTAGCATGTTTTGCACATTCATCCCATATTTAATTTAGTTTCTAATTTCTTATCTGATATTGAGTGTTAACGTATGTGGTTCTGGTGCAAATGTGTAAAAGTGTGTACACACTTTCATAACTGGGTTGAATGTCCAACTAAAACAATTTTTTACTTGACATTCTCATGGTGCACAAAAAAGATAATAAATAAATAATAAATAAGCATGCTAAATATCTACATCAGTTTAAGGCACAAAAATCACAGTAGTTACAAAAAAAACCCTCCACATTATGCATAAAACCGGGAACATTGCTCAGAGCAGGCGATCTGAGGCCTCAGGCGAACTGTTTTGAAGTTTATTGTTGAAGGTGGTGAATTTGTTACAAAAGCAGCGCTTTGATGGTTGTTGGGTATATGCTCCCCAGAGGTGCTTTAAAAACATGAATTTGAAGACAAAGAGTTTAACTTTCTGAGAGGATTTTAACAAACAGATAGTTTAACATGTGCTGAAACTGTCCTTAGAGGTTGCATTTTTTGGTTCAATCCTTTTTTTTTTCCTTTTACTATTTTGTAAATTTAGATGGAACTACTCAACCATTCCTAGTTCTTACCTCCTTAACATGGGTGTGGAAAGCCACTGACATGTCCAGCAAGACTTTTCGCTGCTCCACACGCCTTACAAAGTCCTGGATCCGGTCCTCCAGCTGATGGGCGGCCTGATAGATCTCCTCCGGGTCACACTCACCTGTCTGGGCCAGCTGCTCTGCAGCTTCAAGCAGCTTATCAGCATTTGTGTATGTATTCTGATAAAGAGGAGACATATGTGGACTATGATTATGATCCTCATGCCAACCAGTAAGAATATTTTGCTTCAATGGATTTTAGCAGTGACTAGTCCAGTAGGTCTCACTAGTCAATATGATTGTAGAAAAAATTTAATCATTTATATAAAGCTAAAAATAACACATTTACTAGTCTACTAGCAGTGATCAGTTACAACTCATTTCATGTTAAATGGATTACTTAAAGGCATAGTTCACCTGAAAATAAACATTTTGCCATCATTTACTCACCCTCATGTCACTCCAAACCTGTATGAGTTTCTGTCTTCTGTTGAACATAAAAGAGGATATTTTGAAGAATGTTGGTAAACAAACAGTTGATGGTCCCCATTGACTTCTATGGTATTTCTTTCACTAACTATGGAAGTCAGTGGGGGGACCAATAGCTGTTTGGTTCTTCAAAATTTCAAAAATATCTTCTTTTGTGTTCAACATAAGAAAGAAACTTATACAGGACATGAGGGTGAATAAATGACAAAAATGTTTGGGTGAACTTTCCCTTTAATTGGATTCCAAAACTTAAGTCATTTTAATTAATTATATTACATTTAAAAATCCTCACAGTAATATTAAAATAACTTTTGCTTGGATTACATGATAAATTATTCATACATTATTTTGACAAAAAATATTTACTTGTATACCCTCTTTAATATTTCAATAATTTACTTTCAGAGTTCTCTGATGTTAGTTAATGGTCACATTGACATGCAGGTACACAAACAAAATATTTATACTTTTAGTGTTCAAATATTGTTATACTGAAAGGACTTAGTGTTTTAATGATGCACTTTTATAATTGAATTTAAACCATTTTCAACAATTCACAAAACCCTGCAGTTCCTTCACAAACCTCATGCCTATGTTGCACTCTACTCTCACAAAGGATATAACATATTTTCCTTCTCTTTGTATTATTGTAATCAATAAAATATTCCTATTCAAAACTGGGATAAACAAGTTTCGTGAAAGTAATCTAAGAGTTATCAAAAAAGTAGTCAGAATGCATTACCTAAAATTAGTAATCTAATAGATTACATTACTAACTACAATTTCCATCATGTAATTTGTAATCAATAACACGCTATAATTTGTAAGTAATCTACCCAGCACTGTTAAAAATGTATAGTTGGGAAAGACCTTTTGTGTTATATTATCTTTAATGACTCCTTATTAGCTGTGCTTTTGTTAGCTGTGCTTTTGACTTAATTGGAAGAATAAAGAGAATCTTGAAGGGAAGGGGAGACTTTAGGGTGGCGTACCTGAGCAACTTCCTCAAAGTCTTCATGGCGTTTCTGCAGGGCTCGAGCGCGATGTAGAGATTTCCCCACTCCTGTGTGTTTGCTGAGAAACGCCTCACCGTGGTTCTCAATCCAATCAAGAACCTACTCACACACACAATGCACACAAGAGGGAAAAAATGAAATGAATATGCGAGACAGCAGCAGAGCTTTCCAGTTCTTTTCTAGGTGAGAATGTGTCCTGTCAGATAATGGGAGTCAAATCAAGGTACCATGACAGGCGATACTGCAGGGTCCAAGACAGATATTTTTTTGCATAAAGGTGTCGTTCACAGTCTAGCTCTCCCTCTCTGCAGTTCATCGCATCTCCAGCACCCGAATAGTGGTTTCCATGGCAACACTTTCCCTCAGCCACAGAATTAGCCATTCTGCATTCTCTCGGCCGAACACCTCGCTGCAGAAAACCACAATCTCTGCACCAATAAACTAGCCTTGAACCTCTGAACACAGGTCAGGTTGTACATTGTTTTAATGTACAATAGAGAGATGTCTAGTATAAAGCTACAGCAGCGGCTTGTCCTTGACTTTAAATTATGCGTGACTATTTCTGTTTGTGTGTAAACAAATACAATCTCAGGGAAGTTGAGCCAAGATGTTGCGGTGGTGTTTTCTCTCCTGTAGTAAAGAGGCAGTGGTAACAGTAATTACATGCTAAACTAAAGTCTGCCCAAAAGTATGAATGTGGAAATCTCCAAAAACAAAAAAATATTTTCAGTACACTGAGTACTGGTACTTTAGTACCAAGTCAACACTGAAAAAAAAGTAACTATACCAGTCTTGTTTTTTTTTTTCTCAAGTCTGCTTTATTGCCAATTCTTCCACATGTACAGTACATACATACAGAGAATCGAAACTGCGTTGCTCTCAGACCCCCAGTGCATACAGATAACACTAACAGTAGAACCTAAGATCAAATATAAAATATAAGATACAACTATACAATAAAGGAATGTAAAAAAAAAAAAACACAAAATAAAAAAATAAAGTTAAATAAAGCAGCAGAAGGCACACTGTAGACAGAGTGCAAACCAGTGAAGTAAACGGTGGGTGGGATCACCTGCAATGCAGATGCCTTTCCGGAAGAGACGGGTTCCATAAATGTCCTGGAGGGAGGGGAGAGAGACACCAATGATCTTCTCAGCTGCTCTTACTGTGCGTTGCAGAGTCTTTCGGCAGGACGAGTTGCAGGTGCCATACCACACATTGAAACAGCTCGACGGGATGTTCTCGATGGTGCCTCTGTAGAAGGTGTACATGATGGGGGGTGGGGCTCTGGCTCTCATCAGTTTGCGGAGAAACTAGAGATGCCGTTGTGATTTCTTGACCAGTGCTGCAGTGTTGTTGGTCCATGAGAGGTCCTCTGTGATGTGCACACCCAGGAACTTGGTGCTGCTCACTCTCTCCACAGTTGCACCGTTGATGGTCAGAGGAGCATGCTGAGTGTGCGCTCTCCTGAAGTCAACAACAATTTCCTTAATCTTCTCCACAATCAGAGAGAGACTGTTGTCACTGCACCACCCGGCCAGGCACCTGTAGTTTGTCTCATTTTTGTTGCTAATGAGACCCACCACAGTCGTGTCATCCACAAACTTAATGAAGAGGTTGGAGTTGTGTGGTGGTGTGCAGTTGTGGGTCAGCAGAGTGAAGACGAGGGGACTCAGCAAACATCCTTGGGGGGGCCCAAGTGTTCAGTGTGATGGTGCTTTCCAGTCAGAAAGTCCAACAGCCAGTTGCACAGCGAAGTGTTGAGCCCCAGTTGACCAGTTTGTGAATGAGCTGTTGAGGGATGATTGTGCTGAATGCTAAACTGAAGTTGATGAACAGCATTCTGATGTATGAGTCCTTTTTGCCTATATTTCTGAGTGCTGAGTGGACGGCAGTGGCAATGGTATCATTGGTCGACTGGTTGGACTGATAAGCAAACTGGAAGGGGTCCAGGGAGTGGGGGAGGGAAGACTTGATGTGGTGCATGACTAGCCATTCAAAGCACTTCATGAGAATGGGAGTAAGTGCAACAGGACTGTAGTCATTAAAGCAGGATGGAGATGGCTTCTTCGGGACTGGAATGATGTTGATAGTTTTGAAACATGTGGGAACAGCAGCCTGACTAAGTGAGATGTTGAAAATGTCTGTGAAGACATCAGTGAGTTATGCTGCACAGTCTCTCAGTACACACCCAGGAATGTTGTCAGGACCCAGAGCTTTGCATGCACTGATCCTGCTGAAGGATCTCCTAACGCTGTCCGGGGTCAGCGTCATCACCTGGTCGCCAGGAGGAGGTGGAGTCTACTGTGCATTGGAGCTGTTTTGTTTCTCAAAGCGAGCAAAGAAGGTGTTCAGCTCGTTCAGCAGAGAGATGTTCCTGTCACAGGTCCGTGGTGGGGGCTTGTAGTCCGTAATGGTCTGTATCACCTGCCACAGGCTCAGAGTGTCACTGCTGTCGCTGAATTGATGGGCTATCCTCCCAGAGTGCGGTCTCTGAGCCTCTCTGATGCAGCGGGACAGGTTGGCCCTGGCTGTTCTCCAGCTCTGAATGCAGCGTTCCGTGTCTTCAGAAGTCTGTAGACCTTCCCTGTCATCCATGGCTTCTGGTTGGCCCGGACAGTGATGGTTTTTGTGACTGTTACATCATCAATACACTTGTTGATGTAGGCAGTGACAGTCTCTGAGTACTCCTGGAGGTCAGTGGTGTTACTATATGTGTCAGTTGTGTCGAAGCAGTCTTGAAGAACCTGTGATGATCCTTCTGGCCACACTTGAATCTGTTTTTGAACTGGTTTGGCGACTTTAATGAGTGGTCTGTATCCAGGCATTAGCATGAAAGTGATGTGGTCTGAGGCACCGAGGTGGGGGAGGGGGAGGGCTTTGTAAGCTCCTCTCTGTGTGGTGTAAACAAAGTCTAAAATGTTTTTACCTCGTGTTGGAAAGTGTATGTGCTGGTGTATTTTTGGAAACACACTCTTTAAGTCAGCATGGTTGAAATCCCCAGCTATGATGAGAAAAGCATCAGGGTGTGCTGTCTGCTGCTCACTAATGTGCTGGTACAGTTCATTTAGTGCATCGTTACTGTTGCTGTTGTTGTTGTTCGGGGGAACATAAACCAAGACGAGCAGTATGGCAGTATATCCCCTCGGCAGATAGAACGGCCGGCACTTAATAATCATAAACTCCACCAGGGGTGAGCAGTGTTTGCAGATCACAACAGCATCGTGGCACCACGCATCATTGATGTAAACACAAAGCCCGCCCCCACCGGTTTTTCCTCCCGCGACGAGAGCTCTGTTCGCTCGATTGCAGGACAGTTAAAAAAGATGGCAGCGTGTCCACACGCAGCGGCTTCTCTCTGTCCCGACAGAACAATGTTTTTGTGTTTTTTGTCTTGTGAGTCGCAGTGTTTTTGTACATTGTCATCGCATCTACCTGTCTTTAAGCATGCATACAGTCGTGAGTTTCTGCTGGATGTCGACAGAACTGCATTTTTTGCGGAACAGCCGAGGGATCTCGTTCTGCTCCGGAGGCCTTCATCATCAGCGACCCCCACTGCTGCATCTTGCCCACAGCGGAGGCGCCACAAGCGGTACGAGAGGAAGCAGAAGCAACAGCGTTCCGGACTGCATTATTTAGTTCGATCAGCTGACGTGCTATCGAGTGGCGAGTAAGAAAAAAAAAAAAGTAAAAGTGTTTACAAAGGACACAAATTGTCAAATTATGTGCCATATTACATCATAAATATTAAATTAAACAGAAAATATTAAGATTTTGTATTTTTTAATTAATTATATTTATTTTATTATATTAGTCAATCATTTTTTTATATAAACTTTATATATTATTTTATATTGCATTTTTATTAAGATTTTAATTATTATTAAAATTCATTAAATTATGGAACATGGAAAATCTTATTTTTTTAATTTTCAAAGCTATATACATTGCTATAAACATTTGTATTTAATTTACTTAAAAAAAATACTTACCAAAATTATAATAAAAATACTTGTGTGTGATTCAAAATTACTATTGAAAATAAGGAGATCTAACTGACTGCTAAAATTTTATGTTAGGGACAACAAAAATTACAACAGTGACTTTGGCAAAAAAGCTCAGTTGTCTATGGAGTCCTTTCAGCTAATTGTGCAGACTCTACTTCCTTTCCTTTGTATGTCCCTCTCACATCCTTCCATCCTATTGTATCATCTTGATGCTTTTTAAATCATCCCCCAAGGGTATTATGAAATGCCACGTGTAGTTCTCAGTACCACACTTTGACCCACGTGGATCTAGTGTGGTATTTTCAGGTGAATGAATGTGTGTGTGTGTTTTACCTGCTGAACATCTTGCTGGAATACACACAGCTGCAGACGCTGGTGCAGCCGGACCTTGCGGTGCTGCCAGATGTTCTCCAGCTGCCTCTGGTGATGCAGAACCTCATGGATAATGTCCAAAACATGATGCACAGCTTTGGAGTAATTGGCGGAAGCCGTCAGCGAATCAGTGCTGCCAGGGGTCAAGGGGCGCTGAAGTTTGTCCAATAAGGTTTTCCCATCTTGGCTCACCTGGGAAAGAGCGGGACAATGATGAGAAAACAACTGCACAACCCTAATAGACTAAATGAAGTTGTATTGTCACATGCATTGTAACTCTTTATAGCACTGCGCTTTATAATAAATATAATTAGCTAAAATTGCCACTTTAGACGTGCCTGTAATTGCAATAATGTGCAAGTACCATTTACTTTGGGATCAGTACATTTATATGGTTTTTCAAAGGTGCCTGGCAATTAAGTGATTTCGAGACATGGTACCTCAGAGTAGGCAGCGGTGATCTGCTCATACAGGCCTTGGTGATGGTGGATGGCGTCTTCTAGGTCCTGTAGCTCAGAGGGCAGATCCACCTCCCCACATGCTTTACACCATGAGTCCACATTGCTCATGTACTGCAGAGAGACACAAACACACACACACACTTACAATGACAAAATAACAATAATATCAAGCCCCTTATAATAAAAGAGGTAGTAATGGTAAGGTAAGAGGTAAGGTAATGGACTAGATCTGTTAGTGCCAAAAACTAGATCAGACCAACTTATTTGGTTTAATCTTCAAAGCTTTGCTATAGAACTGTTCTACACTATCTTTGAAGAATATTTTTACAGTTTGTTTTTCCATCTAAAGTGCACTTAGACATACAAAGTTATTTCTTAACATAATTTTCTCCTCAGAACATGATTTTATCCAAGATCTTCATTAAAATTCAAAGACCTTAAACAGCATGTACGTTAAAAATTCACTTTAAAATAAAGGGAAGTTCTAAATTGAACATCTCATAACTCTCGTCTCAATGTTGTACATTTTGTGCACATCTGATTGTATATTCCAGTAAATTATGTCCATACAGTCCTCTGACATCAAAGGAAATGGAATGAATTAAAACTAAAAAGGGCAAACGCAGGAGACATGGTTCATATGCCGCACTCTGAATATCAATTCAAATCAAATTGTCTTTCATCTCATCTCACTCTTCTTCAGAGATGAAGAGCAGAACGGGGCTCAGAGTCTGGTTCAACTCAAACAGAATCTCATGCATGAGGACAGCCGAAACCAGACAGCCTTTTGACTGGCGGCTGTGGTGATGCTTAAAGGAAAAGAAATCTCTGGAAGGGAGATATGTTGTTGATGTAGCTCCTCTATATATAAAAAAAAAAACACTGCATGTGTGAGAGGAATTTTTTATTAGGAAAAATTCATCTGTGCTCTCTACTGCAGTCTTTCAAATATGCTTTTCCCACATTTTGAAGAATTTTCCCACATTTGATTATTAAAAACACCTATAAAACTGCTTAGAATAATTGTTTTTCACTCAATAGCTTAGCAACACGCTACCATCAAACACCTTTAAAATCAGTCTGCGTTATAAGCTGTCATCTATTTAAAACCTTATGAGAGGTTTGAAGACCTTTATATAGAAGGCAGTTATCTATGTAGCGGTAGGCAGTTCACGAGGTCTATGGACAGATCTTGCATTCTCTTTTCTGAAATGATCTTGTCTTTGGATTTCTTGCTGTTGATTCAAATGAATTAAAGCCCAAGTCTGTTTATCACTCACTTTTAACAGCATGTGAAATCCATTGAAATCCACTCACACACACACACACACACTGATCTCTGTGCTGAGTGCTCATTGGTATCAGTCTTCATTAAGAAAAGACGTTGCAAGCGTTCTCTCTTACCTGGTCACATTTCTGGTGGAAAGTAGCAGACATCTCCAGCAGGGCGCTCCTCTCGTCCAGCGCAGCAGCGAAGGCTTTCCACTCCTGCTCCAGCTGACCTGAGATCTGTTTGATCTGCTGAGACGCGTAGTGGCCCGCCTCCAGCAGACGGTTCCCCACCGACATGATGCGGTTTATGTTTACGTAAACATTCTGTGGGAGATGGAAAATATTACTAACCAGCACAATGCCAATACAAAATGATTAATGATTAAAGTTTTTAGTATAGAATTTTAATATTAGCCATTTATTGTTTATTGGCTAGAGCATAAAACTTCATAGTATCAACCAGTTTCATCATCAGTGCAACACTGATTTCAAACTGACGTCCTTTCACAAGATCACATTTTGAAAACTGCTTCAGAATGGATTGTTCACAAAACACAACACTACACATCCCAGCAGATTCTTGTCTGTTTAATATGCAAGTCATCCATCAGGAGAAGATCAGTAGTGTGCAAGTCTGATTACTTTACTTTCTGATCAATAACAAAGCATTACAACGTAATCTGAACATGAATAACAAAATGTAAAAAGTGCTCACTGAAAATGAACATGCCTTTGTTTTCTTTGTCTCTGTTTTCTCTCATGTAACCCTTCTTATTAATAAAGTGACACTGGGACTTTATTCTAGAAGATATTTTACCTGTTAAAAGTTGGATTTTTTTAATACTTCCTTTCAGCCGAAGGCAAAAACCGTAAAGGCAAAAGTGGCAGAAACATCCTGGTTTCCACCCAAAAATTAAGCAGCATAACTGTTTTCAACATCGATAATAGTAATAAATGTTTCTTGAGCACCAAATCAGCATATTAGAATGATTTCTGAGTGATCGTGTGACACTGAAGATTGAACTTATTATTACAGGAACAAATTGCAGTTGTTTTAAATATTTCACTATATTATCATTTAACTTTTCTTTTAATAAAATAAATGCAACCTTGGCGAGCATTAGAGGCTTCTTTTAAAGAAAAAAATATCCTATGGGGAGGAAAAAAAATCAGTGATGAAACATTAACAACAAGGCTCAGGAAAATACCTTGTAGTGGCTTATAACATAAAAAGCGAAATTAATGCTTTCATTAAACTTTTAGATCAACATTTGAAGACTTGCCAGAGCTCAATATGCCTCCATCCTCCTCCTAACTCTTTAAACAGGAAGTGATCAATACTTCTCTCTACAGTAATGGTTTTTTTTAAAGGATGCCCCTAACAGGGTCCACAGCTGGTGGGCAGCCACCCAAACAGGAAGCACTTAGGTGGATCATGCTCTGTGCTCCATCTCTGATTATACGATGAGTCACCATCACTGAATAAAGAATCGACGCTTGCATTGTAAAGACTACAACCATTATTCCATTATACTGATTAAATGAAAGAAAAATTCTAATTTGGTCAGTTAGCAAAAGAAACGTTGTGAAGGCATTACGGGATGCATGTAGTGATGCAGTGACTGTGACATTTTTGATCTTTGGTGCAAATCCTAGTTGAAATCTTACCATGCAGTTCATGGCAAAGTGGTTGTGCTGGGTCTGCAGCTCCATGGCATGTGGGTGGTTGTTGCCAATCTCAGTGTATCCAGCAAGAAACAGCCCTTTGTTGTGCATGATCCAGTCAAACATCTGCAGAGACACAGCAATCACACACAAACACACACACATGTTTGTTTTTGTGCAAAGTGGGGACATCACATAGGCGTAATGGTTTTTATAATGTAGAAACTGTATATTCTATCGCCCTTCACCAACCCTAACCCTAACAGGAAACTTTGTGCATTTTTACTTTCTGAAAAAAACCTCATTCTGTATGGTTTATAAGCATTTTGAAAAATGGGGACATGGGTTATGTTCTCATAAGTCACCCTCTCCTTGTAATACCTGTGTCATACCCATGTCATTTATACAGAGTTGTGTCCTGATATGTCACAAAAACATTGACTGGAAGCAGGTTAAGTGTATCTATGTGTGTAATGCAAGATATCCCGTTGGGTGAATGTTTTAGCACGTGCATCGTTGTGTTCATACAGCTGAAATGAGTAAAAATAGAAAATCATAAAAATGACCCGTTTCTCAAGAGCAAAGAATAGCTGCTGGTTTCCTAGCAACATGCAAATCTTCCACCCACTTTGAGAAACATTGAGACGAATTAGTGAGAACTTGTAAATATGTGCGTAGATCCAGACAGAATGAAAACACAGGGTTTGAGTCAATTTAGAGCAAAGGTTCTCAACCAGGGGACCGGGGCCTCAACAAACTAAAGGGTACTCCCTGATGACTTATTATTTCAATTAATAAATTATTCATATATTAAAATAATCGAATCATAATATCAATTAAAATGATGAAATTTGGCCTATTAGAACATATAACTAAATTTGGCCTATTAGAACATATAACTGTTAAAACATCTGGATCACAAAATGAATTATGGTTCATTCAATTAATATATCAATACTTCCAGTTTCTGTTAATAATGCAAGTTTAATAAAACAAGCAGCTTTGCCATAAATACATAAAAAATATCATCCTAAATGGTGAGGAGGTTGGAAAACTGTGTTTAACAAAAGGGAAACTTTAAGGTTAAGAACCACTGATTTAAATCATATTCTGCACTCTACACAAGTTAGCTGCATCAACTTGCATAACATCAAATTTCTACTTGACCAAATCCCAAAATAAATAAATAAATAGGATTTACCTCTAGGTATAAAATGTTTTGTGTCTATACAGGTATGCATGTGTGGTTCTCACCTTTTCAGCATCCTGCTCGAAAAGCCTGAGTTGGAAGCACTGGTCCAACTGCAGCTTGCGGACGTGCCAAGACTGATGCAGGTTCTGCCTGGTGCTGTGCAATTTGTCCAGTAGGGCTGAAATACGGGGCACCAGGCCCTGGGTGTCTGCGTTGGGCTGTCCCTGCCCTTCTCTCTGCCCTGGCGGGACTGGCAGAGTTCGGTTAGCATAGCTCTCGCTGCTTTGAATCCTTTGCAGCAGCCTCTGGCCCTCACTGTCCACCTCCTCCACAGGAGCCTTCATCACCCTCTTCTTCAGCGCTGCATGCTCCTCTATCATGCGCCGGGCTCCCTCTAAGTCCTGCGGGAAGTCTTTACGTGTGACCGTTTCTTGCATCTCCTCCAGACGGGCGAGAAGGTGACGAGCGTTGCCCGTGAAGTCTTCAAATGCCACGCGGATCTCAATCCACTCTTCGTGGTTGTAGTCCAGGCTGCCCTCGAAGTCGGGCGTCAACTGGGATGGGTCCACCACCTTAGATAATCCCTCCAGGGAAACCATGGTGGTCTGAAGGTGGGTGTGATGGAGGAATGGAAGGAACCAGAACAGGACAGAGAGAAAGGATGTGGGTGGAATATGAAAATTAATCAATATTCACAGTACTAGAATGCACAATATGACTTCTAATGCCCTAAAACCTATGTCAATTGATGCAACCATTCCAGGCTCCGTTAATGACCAGCAAGGTGGGACTGCTATTTTTAACTGGGGGCATAAATCTAATTTCATACAGGCACTCAGGGACCACCTGAGGTCCAAACTACCTAGAGACAGACAGACTCCCAGCATGAAGCCTGAGGGCGTCAGATAGGGTGATATCATCAGCACCACAGTAACACAAACCCGATTTGAACTACCTGAAGCAGGAAAGAGCCTCTGGTAAGCTGTATACAACTGTATATGCATGCATACCAAATTGGTAAAATCATTAGAATAATCAACTTTGGTTTTTGCTATGCTCCATGCATGCATCAAGTGTTTAACGACAAATTCATGCCAAAAGTAAAACTGTGGCATAACAACCATATCCAATCAGAGCATACCTGATGTTCAATAACAATATTGTTTTCAACCAATAAGATTCCACGCTGGTCCACATCATCGCACAGTGTTATCTTTATTATAAGCACACATCGCAGTTACACCATCTGCCTCGTTAATGCTCAAGTTGAGGGGATTCTGATTGGCTGCCAATGTTTTTATTGTTCATCAGCTGGATAAAATGGTTCAGTAAGTGAATACTATGATTTATCCCTTCCATCATTTGTGTGAATGGGCCTTAATGCAGCAGAAATCTATAAAGTGTTCTATCAGCAGCCTGTTTTTCAGTATTAGCATTGATTAATGAAAATTGTTTTACTGCCGTTTACGTTTTTACATATTTAAACAATTATTACACATTGTAGTACCTTTGTTTCTTTTAAAACAGCAGTTTATCAAGGGCCTCAAGTCTATAAATGACAGTTTCATTACTACATTTATGATAGATATTCATTATTGAAGCTTTTTGATATGTCGGCCTATATTAAAATAGACATTTTTCATGAAAATAGATGCATGTATTTAATCATTAGAAAGAAATTACAATGAACGAGTTAAACTTAAACATTGAACCAATGATGTTCATTCGTGTCTCAAGACTGGTTAGGAAAAAAACTGGAATAAACATGGAAGAGGTAGCTTTTATGGCATGTCACTTTTCACTTCATACCTGGTTGGGAAAACTGGCACAGAAATAGGCTTTAGAAATTGAGTGAATGTTATTTTCATATTATGTATAGCTTATATTTATTAATATTTTGAATTAGCTTTTACAGTTTTAATTTTAGTTTAAGGTTGATTAATCTTTCATATGCTTTTGTCATTTTTTCTTTATTTTAGTAATATCAGTACTTCAATTTAAACACACTTTTTTTATTTTAATTCAATATTTTCAGATGAGATTCGATTTTAGATTTAGTTAACAATACTAGTATGAGTATATGAGTGTGCTTCCACTCTTCCATTCATTTATTTCTTGATCACATTTTGTTTGTGTGCTCCAAGAGATCTAAAAAAATAGTGTTCTCCTTTCTACAAATGAATAAATGGGAGGACAGAAAAAATAAAACAAATGTGCAGGAGCGAGCTTCATCAAAGCCGTGAAAGAGGAGAGAGCGGAGGTGTGCACCTCTTTTGTGAATTCAAGGTAAATGAGGTCTAAAACTATTCATCAATTCAACTCCTGCTGTCATACAGCCATCTGCAGCCTTTGACAGATATGCATCAACATGAGCACGCTGCCTATTAGTCCATTAAATGCAATGAGAAGAATGTGAGTTAGGGACTGCATTTGCTTTTTTTGCCTTCTGCTCATATTTTGTTGTTCGGTAATTATGAGAAATGTGGCATGTCATGAGCAGTGGGCGAGATGAGAGCTTGCAGCCATTCCTATGACAAATTCCTTGACCCTGCCCACCAGAAACATTTCATCATGTGTTGTGCTTAACACTTGTTTGGACTTCCATGGACCATCAGATGGTAGGGAGCGCTTCTGATCCTCCCACTGCAATTCATGCACAATATCACAGTATTGTGAGGGAAGAAAAGTGGCCAAATATGGCAAACTGAGGAATATATGGGACTGACAAGACCATGCTGACCTGTGATTGGCCAAAGTAAATCTCACTTCCTCCGAGCCTTTCTGATACAAAGTTATTTAATATGATCTATTATATTATTTATTCAATTATATACATTCAGTAAAAATAGTGGTAACACTTTATAATAACTGCACACTATTAATCATTAATTAAGCATTAGTAAACAGATAATTCATAATTTATAAAGCATTAATAGACAGTAATAAGCAGTTTATAAATACAGATATAAATGCTTTATTCTTGCATATCTATAATGTGTTTAATAATTGTATTTTCATACTTTATTCTTGATCAATTTATCATTTCTCAATGAAGTATAGCATTATTTACAAACCAGTTATTTAGGAGTTGCCAGTGATTCATAAGATCACAAGAAATGTAGTATTTAGTAGTGGTCAGTTAACTATTTATGTGAGCTCATCTAAAGTGAGGACTAGTTATGCCTAGATATTTAGATATTTAAAGGCTCAGTTATCTTCTAAACAAAAAACAGAAAACAAACACAACACAGTGATACAGAACATATAAATATTAACAGCCTTTAAATCTCATTTGTAAAAGCTTTACAAGGCATAAATAGTCCTCACTTTAGATGAGCTCATAAAAATAGTTTACTAACAACTACATATGTTTAATAACTAACCTGAATTAACCCTGAATTACAGTAGAAATACATGTTAATAAACCATTTATTAACACTATAAGTAACTATTACTATATGTCAGAATAAAATGATGTATGAATGCACATTTAAATAATTTATTAATCATTTACTTACAATTTCTAAGTGATCTTATGAACCACTGACAACTCATTAATAACTTGTGTGTAAATAATGCTATACTTAATTTAGAAATGATAAATTGATCATTAATAAAGTATGAAAAAACAATTATTAAACACATTATAGATATGCTTTTAAATCAGGTATAAAGCATTTATATCTTAGCTAGTAACATGATATTTTGCATCTTATATTTATACATTTAACTGAATTATTTTAATAGTTTTAGCTTTAGTTAATTACAACATCACTTTACTAAACTTTTATTATTTAAGGCATTTCCACTGACTTTACGAGGAGTTCTCACAGGCAGTGATAAAGTACCTGGAAATTATTCATTTTCAATGAGAGTTAATGATTTTTATGGACAACAATAGCTATTGATGCTGGTGAATCACTTGATCAACAACTCAACAAAGCTGAGAAAAGTTGACCTTTATGCAAATGAGCAGTAAAGTAATACGGCCAATACCAATGGGAGTAAAGATAGCGTAGCTTGTTCATTAAGTGATGCAGTTAACATGCAAACATAGGGCTGGGCGATATGGAGCAAAAAATTATATCTCAATATATTTTGCTATATCTCGATATATGATATACATCTCAATATGTTTACAGGAAAAATAACCCCCAAAAACTACTTCAAAAACATCAAGCACGTGTGTGTAATGAACGAAGACGTGCTTCTGCTCCATTCATCAACACAGACACGCAGAACATGCAGGATTCATATTTAAATAGACTTTTCCGGCTTAATATTTACAGATATTAGTCCATATCGCAATTTGATGTAAGTGCAATGACATACTTTTGATTAATTCATTCAAAATTTGACAAATTCTGTGACATTCCATGTTAAACTGTAAATTCCGTGATTCCCTCCGCGTTTTCTGCATCGTGGAAATCATAGGGCACTACAGTAGACACCTGCCTGCTGTTCATCTGATGCCTTAAAATCGAAGTATATAATGGAGCCAGTTGTCCTTTTTTTTTTAGTCTAGTTCTGTAGCTTCCGGGCTGGTTGCGGACGCCGCCATGTTCACTGAGACCACACGAATCAGAATTAAATATAAACAATATATCGATATATATATATATATATATATATATACGATATTTTAAAAATCCATATCGTGTTTAAAAAATATCTCGATATATGTTAAATATCGAGATATCGCCCACCCCATGCAAACAGAATGTTCAATATTTAGCAGAAAGAAAATGGAATTACTGTCCAAAACTGTTTGACATCTCAGATTTAACAGCAATAAATCCCATTTGTGATCATATATGTAACAATTAATACTAATAGGCCATCTAGCATAAAGCACTGGAATGAATCATCTCACAGTGTGAATAAGGCTTTTTGAAATCATATTACATCCAAAAAAAATATAATTCCTTGTACTGGAAAGCTCAGATTTCTCCCATTTGACTGTTGCAGAGTTCTTAATGGCAGCAGCCTCATTAGTTAAAGGTAGCTTCTTTGGCTAACTCTTCATATTTCTGTTTTATATACTGTTACAAACACTTTTATCTGGTGCCCTTTATTTTTTCTTCAATATTGCACATAAGAAGATAGAGCGGAACTGATGCAGTGAAGAATTTACTGTCATTCAGATCACAGCAGCACATTGATCTTTTTGGTGTTATGAACATTGCCATAGAAACAAGTCCAAGGATGTGATGCGAAGCTCAAAGCAGAATCTCAGATGTTTTTTTTTGTTTTGTTTTTTAATTACGGTGATTCCGACATGACGTGTAACTGACAGTGATGTCACTGTAACGTACCAGGTCCCGATTGGTCTTCATCACATATTTGCGTAATCATGTTTTATTCATGGTGGCTTGAGAAACTAATTATCATTTGATCTAAAACATTATTCTCCTGCACTGGAAATTTCTGCAGCTGTGACATGAGCTATGTTTTTTTTTTCCACATGTGCTCTTTCACTGTCAAACTGAATGCATGCACACACAAAAGCCTCTCGTCCAATAAAAACAAACACCGCTGCACTCAAATAAAAACAAGCATAAAAAAAGAAAAAGAAAAAAGCTTTCCACTCACTCTGGGAGCAAAATAATAAAAAAATCAACACCTTGCAATCGAGACAGCTCAATATATAACAAATGCAGAAAATATGCAGAAAAAGCATTTCTGCTGCATCCACATTGACATTCATCTAGTTAACCCACACACACACACACACACACACACACAGAACATCAACACCCACACACTCCCACACAACCAGAGCCGCCTTTACATGCCCACACCAACACAGATCAGATGTCACAGACAAATCTGCAGATTATTAATTAATAAGACGAAAAAATGCAGCAGAGAAAGGCATTTCACATGACATTTCTGAGGATTGCAGAAATGATCTAAAATATTAGTAATCAACAACCACTGAAATGCCTTTAATTCTTTCAAAATTAATATCATGATGACAACCAAAAATACAGATTTTAACACTGCTAACACACATCATCATGGTAAACAGAACTAATTATAGCATGCAAAACATAATCACTTTTTTTAATGTAGTGATGGACAGCAAAGCTCTAACGACGTCAACATCTACCTCCAGCAACACAACCCTACAAGTAAGAGATTGAAAGATGACCGTACCTCAAACTCAAACTTGGAGCTGCCAAAGTTGGTCCTCTGTTTTTGCCAGAAGTTGTCTGGTTTGATGATGAGGGCGACGTGGATGCAGCAGGGAAACGATTCCTGCAGGATCTTCAGCAGAGGCTTGATGGAATCCCATTTGGAGCCACGCATGTCCACGATGACCGTGAAGCCATGTTTGCACACGTCCTCGCTGGATGACAGAAGAAAAAAAAAAGAGATAGAGAACAAAATATGAGCTTTAACCCTTTTTGCATTACATAATATATGGTGCATCCTCCTAGCTAAGAAACGAAAGCAACCGCAACTGGAGGAACTAAAAATAAAGGGAAAAAAAGATTTTCCTGATCAAAAAAAATATATATAGCAATGCACATATAAAATAGCAGACGGAGGGATGCATGGCAGAGCTTACCCATTAAGCACAGCTGCAAATTTCTATGAAATTAGCTGCTTTCAGAGAGCTGATGGCCTTCAGTATCCAATCTGTCAGTATTCTACCTGTCTTGAAAGACATAAGCTGCGCTGCTGACCGACTGCATCAGTCCGTTACTCTGAAATCCAGAGTGGCTCTCACACAGCTGTCAGTCAAACATCTGCCTTTCCCATTTCATCTCAGAAAGTGTCTGATCGAAGAGCTCTCGGTAATGATGAGCTGTAGATGAACACACAGCCTTGTGCGAATGCGACACGGTTTCTTTCTCTCTCTCTCTCTCTCGCTCTCTCTCTCCCAGTCTTGCTCACTGGTTCACTCGCCCTCCCATTTTTTTCCTGCACACTCGCTTGCTCTCCATCTCTAAAGATGACTGCTCCTGCTCTCTCGCTCTCTTTACAGTGATACATCTCTTCCCATCTTTCTGTGTGTTTCTCTTTTTTCTCTCTAGGGGATTTGCTTTGTAACAGCAGATCTCCCTCTCTTGTGTGACTGTGTGGGTGCAGGGGACAGAGTTTGTGAGCGAGGATGATGAGGAGGAGGAAGATCTGTTGGCAGTGGCTGAACTGTGGCAGGTTCTTGATCGTGCCCACGCTGCCTTTCCCACATACCACTCTTCCTATCGCGTCCCCTCTTGCGTTTCTCTCATATCTATAAAATCTCTCGCTTTCTATTCCCCTCCCTTCTGTTAAAAGTAAAGAGTGATTACTGGCCGAGGAATATGTTTTATTAAATATGACGAATATGATGATAAACCATCCAGTCATACTGCTCTCAGACATTAAATCCATTCTGAGAAGAGGAAATAGTAAAACAGAAGAAAACGCTATATGGGCGTTTCCTCAACAACTTTAATACCTGCCTTCCAACATCACAAGATTGTCATTTTTGTTATGTCACATTCATCATTCATTCTTTGGTGGAAATGACATTTTGAACGTTTTTGGATTCCTATATCTTGTCATGTATAATTTCATAGCTAGCGTTTTATTCTAAAGGCACTAAGGGGTCCATAAACAACCATGTTTATAGAGCACGACTGCTCTGCAGAGAGATTTAGAGAAACTAATGAGTCTGAACGGATAGTGAAAGAAAAGCAGTCAACAATGCCCAGCAGGTGCATCCTGGGATGTTTTTTAAAACATCCTGAAGGAGTTCATGTGCTCCTGGTGGGCAGAGCTCCTTCTAGCTGAGAAGCGAGTGAGTGTGTCAATACCTAGGGATGCCGGCGAGGTAGGCGATGAGTCTGCGGAGATCCTCGTGTCGTATTCGGTCATGGTTGGTTCGTGATGGGAATGTTAAAACTGGACCGCCACGTCTGTCCCTGCCCCCTGGAGAAATAACAATGCAGGAGTGATAAAGAGGGTCAACAGAAAGGGAAAGACATTAAATAAGCAAATAAAAACTGAAATAGACTTAAAATGCCTCTTATATCCCATAATCCCAACATCAAATACTCTGTATTTTGGTGCACATTTACCTGTCACCTTGGGTAATTTAGTATTTAATGTCTGTATCAGGCTATACTCGGAGTAGACGGCATACAAAAGAGCATATGGCACAAACTAATCTAAAAGGGCAGAAACTACAGTTCATTCAATATGTTGTACAGACTTGTTTTCATGCCAAATTCATTAATTAATTCTACTCTGACTGAAGCTTATAGTCTATAAAAAAAAAAGGACCATGGATAAAACACACTGGAGCTGTAAAAAGCAGCACATTGCTGGACTGGAGCTGTTGGTTGTTGACATTATCAGGCAGTCACTCATTATTGAAATAATCTTGTTACCATTAAATCAAGTCAATGTTTTTCAGCGCAGTGTCTTTCTTTAGGTAATACTGAATGACAGCACAGACTGTTTTTCGGGATAACTGTGAGATAATTCAAGACGAGACCCTGTTACATGATTTGATATCATGACTGTAAATCGCTCTGAATGACTCGGCTGCCGTTCACTTTTCACGTGGGTAGATACTTGAAATAAGTCTTTCTGAAAGATCTTTTTAGTGTCTGGGAAAAATGTTCAGTTTATAAGTGTGCTAAGGAAAATGGACTGAATAAGTAGAAATTTAAGTTCAGAAATCTGTACATTTATGTACTATATAATTGTATCCAAACGAGTCAAGATCAGTGGGCCAGGGTGGTCAAGTAGTCACCCAACATCTAGTCTCAGCCTCCGACGTCACACCCACGAAACGTTGGCTATACGTCTGATGCATATGGAACACAACACTTCTGGAGTTTAGAAGTCGTCACTGGGTTGGTTGAATTATACAGGATTTCGGGGAGACGTGTGTCGCGTTCTTTAATGTTCCACCTGGAAACAAAAACGATGTGGTGCCAAACTCCCTCACGAAAGAAGAAAGCTGTCGAGTTTACAACTGTGACGACGAGCGCTTTTCAGGATCAACGAAACGCTGTATATTCAAAAGTACGTCAAATATTTAATGTTTGCTGCATAGAATCTTTAAAATATTGTCCAAGAGTTTTACACACATTTCCACACCCCGAAACGTGACGCTGAACGAAACTGTGATTGGTTGTTTGACATGTCGGTCAAACAGCCTCATGGGCGGCCCTTGGCCAATGAAAGCTGCCATAGATTCCAGACCTTCAGCTGTCTATCTGAAGGCCTGGCTATGTGAGACTACCCAACCTCCAACAACTAGTGAGGCTGACTAGCTTACCTAGATTTGTTTTTCTAATAAATTTAATTTCTAATAAATGCTGTCATCATTTGACTTTTTCTTCTGAGGAAAACAAGAGATTTTTTTAAAATAGATTTTGACCATATAATGAAAGTCAATGAGTTCCAAACCAACACTGTACTTTCAATCCCATTTAAATTATTATTTTACCCAACATTTTCAGTTTTAGGGTAAAATATGCCTTTAAAAATATAACATCAACAGTAAAGATAATTTAGACCTGCATAAATATATCACAATTCAACTTTAACCAATCACAATTTCTTAAAACCCCCAGGTCGTAGTCATAAACCAAACCCCAGTTTATTAGCATTGAGAAATAAGTAATCAATGTGTTGCTCCCATTGATCCTCCTCTCACGGCTCCAGTTCATACAGGTTGTGTTACTAAGCCAAAAGGCCTCAACTCCAGCACAACTCACTGAGCAGCTGGGATATCAATCAGGATTTTCTCCAGCGAATGTGCTGAATCTCAATAATGGAGTGTACTTGTAATAGGATAATCCATTTTATCCTTTGACGTTAAGAAATATAAATAAATAAAAAGCACGTAATTGCATGCTTATGCAGAAATCGCTGTGTGTTCACACTTGGGGCTCTACAGATTCAGTTCCTATGCTCAGTTCTTTATTTTTTAAGCACACTCTCACGCCTGTTGATTGTGCTTGTTGTTGTATCATGGGACATGTTTGTGACGGTTACTCATCCCTATGGAGACGTAGCCTTTGTTTCAGAGTCATTTTAGTGCTGGTCTGTTAGTCATATGACTAAAAGAGCCAAACAGAAGCTCAGAGAGCGAGAGAGAAGGACAGCTTTTTTACAGTCTAAATCAAATTATGTGTCAGGCCTCAATGACACACAAACTAAAAATATTTTGAGAAGTTACAGTAATATTGAGTAAAAGTTATTTTGGGTCAAAAACACATTGTCTTGTAATTGTGATAAAGGGTGGTTATATTTGACATAAACCTGCAACAACTAAAAACGTAACTCAAATAAAATAAGTATGTATATGTAAAGACTAGAACTGCTTAAACTAAAATAGTTATAAATTGAAGAATAGAACTATTTAAAACAAAAACTAATAGAAATGGCAAGAGCACATAATAATATTACAGGCTATTATAAAAAGATAAACCGAAAATTAAAACTGAAAATCAATTTATGAATTCATCAATTTAGAATTTAGATTTTTAACAAAGTCAAAGCCAATACCATCTTGTTGGATTATTCTTGTGTACAGTTATGAACATTTTACAACTTTCATCAAACTAAAACAATGCTTTTCTGTTCTGGAAATGCTGAAGATACACGCTCTTGTTGACCATATGTAGAGCAATTCCTTCTGAGAAAGTATGTTATGACCACTAGACATATAAAAGACACATAGTTATAGCAACAATAGCACTAAAAATCAACAACACACCTGACAAGAAGGCCACTTTTTCCTTTAGAATGGGCAAAACTTCCACTGCCTTCATCTCTTCATTCCTACGAAATCCTGAAAAACAAAATGACAGAACAGAATTTAGAATCCATGCAAGCATATCATCATCAGAGCCTTGGTCTGGCGGTTAGCATTCTGTGCATGCTCTGTTTTCTTGAAATTTAAGTTTGCATCTAAGGCCTGCAAACAAAAATCTAAGTGCATTTAAGGCCCATGAATATCAATTTCACATTCTCAATCCAAAAAAACATCATCGTTTGTTCTTCTGTTCTTGGCATGAGCAGATACCACCTCGAGCACTGGACCTCGTTCAAGCTCTTTGCATGAGATCAGCAGCAACCTGGATGAAGCATCATCACTTCTGTTCATTTGTTTTTATGATTCACAGGTTTGAGTTGACTAGGTTTTTACGAGTCTGTGCCAAAGCTGAGTTAGTCATGCATAGCCAGCAGACTGACTTTGGTCTCTCAGAGCACCTAGACTCCCAATCATGAAAACATAACCTTGCTTGGATTACATAATTTACCTTTTTCCTCTCATTTCTTTCGTGGATTATCTGAAAGAAATCATGTAAATAATTTAAGAAATAATATGGTATTAGTTCATGATTTCAGAGCAGGACAATTGCTGGAAGAATCGGGTTTTGCACAATACTTGATAGTAAAGCATTACGGACGTCAGGGTTAGGCCAACAGATGATACCATCGTCCACTGCCGATGGCTGACACCAGCCGCATCCCAGTTCCATGTTCAGAAAGGAAACGAAGTGGACTACAGTAATCGTAAAGGGAATAAATAGCCTACGGGATGGGACGATAAAAAAAAATACAATAGTTTTTTTCGCAATTATATTGTTGGTTAAATTTAGGCGTCTGTATTTAAATAGCGGACATCAGGAAGCCGCTATTGAAACCGGTTTCGATTGGGTGCTCTCATTTTACTTTCACTTTCGAGAGTCGCGATCACAAGGACTTTATACTATGAAAGCGGTAACACTTACTAAACATTTGACAAGATTAGATGTTTGTCATTGGTGCTCAGGATCGGCAAATCGTTGGGGTTAGGAAAAGGTCATTTTTAAGCAGTGTTCTCCAGGACTGAACAGTAAAGATAAACTGGACAGAATTTTCAGTTATAGTTAAATGTGGAGGCTGGGAGAATTAGACATAGTGCTGCCGGACAGAAGGGCTGAGGTTTCAGTAACCGTATGGTTTTCTCTAAACCCCACTGAGCACCAGAGAAGACCAGGGTTTAGGTTCTCTTCTGTATCTTGATAATATCGGTTTGCATGCATGAGTGTGTGAGGAAGAGAACCCACACTCTTCCCTCAGAGTCTGAGAGAGACAGTTCGTGGCACAGTAGGGCAAATAAGGTTCTCACTTCTACAGCTGGATGATGTAATGGTGTGTGTGTGTGTGCGCGCGTGTGTGTAAGTGAGCTCCACTGCAGTTAAACAGGAGAGGGAGAAGCACATTTAATAAAGGCTCACAATATGACTCTAATGACTGACGCGACAGTCATCTGAACACAGATGCGCTTCTCTGGTAGTCTATAGAAACACACACACACACACACACACACACACACACAAGCTAAATAAAAACATTTTATACTTGTATCAAATAGAATCCACATTCTAAAATCCTAAAATATTTTTCACCAAAGAATAAATTGAAATGTAATTTAATAAAAGTAATAATAATAATAAATTTATACAAATTCGTAAACCCTATACATACATTATTTTTTATAATAAAAATAGAATAGAATAATATTTTTTAACTATAATATTCATAAAAAAATAATAATAATAAACTTTTATTATTATTTTGTTATATTTTGTTATTATACTAAGCTTATTATTTTAGTGAATAAAATTATTACAGTTAGTTTTTTTTTAATTATTTTTTAAAGAGAACACTCCTGGATGTCTTTCAGATTTAAACAGCTTGTAGATTAAACTACAGCTAACACACACACACACACACACACAAGGTTACAACCTGTGTAAAACTAATCATTCTATGTTAAAATTGGGGTTTCCGTAGGGCTAACAATTTCATTTATCGTATAGATTTGACATTAATTCCTCATTTCCTCACCAATGACAGAAGACAAAGAAATGACCGCCATCTCACATCTGAAGTGCCTCGTGCAGGAGATGACCGTTCCCGACATATCATCTCACTAAAATGAATCCAATTACACAGCCGTGCCGCTGTCCTTCAAGCTATACATGCAGGGTAACTGGATATTTCACTAACCTCTTAAATCCATAATTTCAGCATCCAAACCACCGAAATATAACAAACCACTTCAACAAATAGAGACATTACGCTTGGAGAAAATCAGACAGCTATTCTTTTCCCAGAGCTGAAAGAGCTCTAAATGTGGTTGGGAATTCACAGTCTGTGGAAAAAGAACTAAGGAATCTGGGGGGGAAAAAAAACATGAGCAGTTTTTCAGAGGAGAAACTTCAAAAGGACACTGTGGTACCAACAATCTGTTCTTTAGTGACAGGAAGGTGAATCGGGGAAGAGTTTTAAGGTCACTCAAAACAAATGACTAAAACGGAGAAAGACTGCACACAGCCACTGAATCTATCTGTATCAGCGCATCTGTAGGTTCCTCCAAGCCTAACTTTTCTATCTCTCACAGATGATTAGGGCTTATCATGGCTTATTATGTATCAGGAAGGAACAGACAACTAAAAGAACTCGCTATTTCCAGGTAATAGGTTCCTGATCTTCCCGATATTGTAGTAGTAATGACCCGAGATAACAACAGTAACTTCAGACAATCTGAAACTGGCATCGCTTCACGTACACCGGCAACAGTTTTCTCTACATCTAAACAGCAGAGCACCGGATTTGTGGTAGATGGCAGCAGAGTGGCCACACCGAGCTGAACTACAGTGACAAGAGAGACAATGAGCACATTTACATAACTCACAAACATTAGCTTATTAAAATAACCAGGTTTCCCCGTTCACATACACATCAGTAATCAGTGTTACAGGACTACTAATAAATCAGGTTATTTCCCTTTAGTGACATCAAAATGTAATAATTTGTGTATCTGACTTAGAGTATTCCATATGTTTGTCAGCTGTGATGTTAAATAAAGCTTGCAAAATGACAAACTAACAGCTCTTATCATCCTCACATGCAGTTATAAATGTAGCGTTTTGACTGAACCACTTCTGCTTTTTGGTTTAAGTCTTTGTAACTTTACAGATCTTCTTTATGCACCAAGAGCTTGTAAGACTCCAAAGAGAAAAGGAAAAATGTAAATTGCATCATATAACCCCCTTAAATAAATATTTTGTCATTGTATATTACTGCTTTATAGTTGTTGTGCTTTTTAATTAAGAATAACTATGAATCCATCTTTTGTTTTAGTCTTAAAAAGGAAAAGGTGTGTAGATGTATGTAAGCAAATCAGTGACATCAAGATAGCAAATTAAAAAGTGAAAGCATCGGAGGCCGGCTTATATCAGCAAAAGAGAAACTCCCCTTCACAAAATTCAAATTACTAATACTACTACTGATGACAAAGAACGGGATGAATGTTAACCACTTTTGTTTCCATATAACTATTAACTATGCTTAAAGTTAATTTGCATGCATCTAATAATCCTTTGTATAAAAAATAAATGAACAAATCCATGAATAAATTCCAATCATACGAGGCTGCAGATTACTCTCAAATTTCCCCTCCCCCATCACACTTTCTCACTGTGGGCTAGACTGAAGCAAACAAGGGTCAAAGGTTCAACGAGTATGTGCCTGTGTGTGTAGCAGCCGCTAATCGCATCACTCATTCTGCCGGCCACATTACGGAGCACATTAATGAACCCCCTTCCCACACCAGCCTCACACGTCCACTCACTCGCTCATTTCCGACTGGTCCTGCTGAATGAACAGAAGACAAATGAATCCTGAACAATTCAGCGGCTATAATGGACTGAGTTGATATTAAACGGCCTGCTACAGATTCAATTCCTATTTTGCATCTATTCATTTGGGAATAATACATTTGGGCCTGTTGCAGTGCATAACATCCATCACTGAACAAATTTTAAGAATCAATACTGGATTAAAATGAGATTGCTTTTAAATCATTAAATAGTTTTGCTTGATGCTAACCTTAAACCACAAAACATATGACCCGTATTCATGTATAAAGCAGACGGTTATAGGCACCCGAGCATGTTTTATATTTCCACCCTGTAGCTTGTAACCTCACAACAGTGGGCTCAGATCAAATCACTTCAGCGCAGTAGACCTGGCTTCTTATTGGGGTGTAGCTTGAGTCTGAATCTCGGCAATTAGCCTATTAACCTGAGATGCTCCAGAGGATTGAGATATCAAGGAGACAACCCATGTGACCTGACCCATCACCCTGTGAACAGCTGCAGAACCGGGTTAACACTCGAGTTCACAGAGCTCAAGCTCTTCTCATTGGCCCAGTCATGTTGACACTGTTAACCTCATGAAGGTACCATGTTACCAAACAGGTTAAAATTAACTGCACAGGACTGAAGTGTACTTACAGTTGACAAACTGAATGAAAAGGTCACTTCAGCTTGCTTCATTACAGTCAATGCTGTGCGTGAAGCGTGAAGGTAGAGTCTGTTAGCGTGAACACAAAGCCTGTTTTTCCTATACTGTAATGCGATCAAGGGTGAGGAGCACTTCAGGACAGTGAAGCACAGAAGACTGGTAAAAGAGAAAATGCCACATCACAGTATGTGGAGCGCAGGACCAGCTCAAAGTTCACGACATTGACTGAGACACACACATTCACTCAGACTGAACAGCAGAGTATAATAGCACAAGTACAAAAAAGATACAAAAGTTCTTTTAAAATTGTAAAATAATTTAAAGTTTTTACTGTATCACATAAATACATACCCATAGTATACTTAATTTTTGTACCCTAACAAATTGAAAGTGCATGTGCCACCTGCACGTACAAAGTCACGTACTACAAATACTATTATTAAGAATATATACAATAATATATACTGTAATTTCGACACCTCAGGCGCATATATATATATATATATATATATATATATATATATATATATATATATATATATATATATATATATATATACAGTCTTGTTCAAAATAATAGCAGTACAATGTGACTAACCAGAATAATCAAGGTTTTTAGTATATTTTTTATTGCTACGTGGCAAACAAGTTACCAGTAGGTTCAGTAGATTGTCAGAAAACAAACAAGACCAAGCATTCATGATATGCACGCTCTTAAGGCTGTGCAATTGGGCAATTAGTTGAATTAGTTGAAAGGGGTGTGTTCAAAAAAATAGCAGTGTGGCATTCAATCACTGAGGTCATCAATTTTGTGAAGAAACAGGTGTGAATCAGGTGGCCCCTATTTAAGGATGAAGCCAACACTTGTTGAACATGCATTTGAAAGCTGAGGAAAATGGGTCGTTCAAGACATTGTTCAGAAGAACAGCGTACTTTGATTAAAAAGTTGATTAGAGAGGGGAAAACCTATAAAGAGGTGCAAAAAATGATAGGCTGTTCAGCTAAAATGATCTCCAATGCCTTAAAATGGAGAGCAAAACCAGAGAGACGTGGAAGAAAACGGAAGACAACCATCAAAATGGATAGAAGAATAACCAGAATGGCAAAGGCTCAGCCAATGATCACCTCCAGGATGATCAAAGACAGTCTGGAGTTACCTGTAAGTACTGTGACAGTTAGAAGACGTCTGTGTGAAGCGAATCTATTTTCAAGAATCCCCCGCAAAGTCCCTCTGTTAAAAAAAAGGCATGTGCAGAAGAGGTTACAATTTGCCAAAGAACACATCAACTGGCCTAAAGAGAAATGGAGGAACATTTTGTGGACTGATGAGAGTAAAATTGTTCTTTTTGGGTCCAAGGGCCACAGGCAGTTTGTGAGAAGACCCCCAAACTCTGAATTCAAGCCACAGTACACAGTGAAGACAGTGAAGCATGGAGGTGCAAGCATCATGATATGGGCATGTTTCTCCTACTATGGTGTTGGGCCTATTTATCGCATACCAGGGATCATGGATCAGTTTGCATATGTTAAAATACTTGAAGAGGTCATGTTGCCCTATGCTGAAGAGGACATGCCCTTGAAATGGTTGTTTCAACAAGACAATGACCCAAAACACACTAGTAAACGGGCAAAGTCTTGGTTCCAAACCAACAAAATTAATGTTATGGAGTGGCCAGCCCAATCTCCAGACCTTAATCCAATTGAGAACTTGTGGGGTGATATCAAAAATGCTGTTTCTGAAGCAAAACCAAGAAATGTGAATGAATTGTGGAATGTTGTTAAAGAATCATGGAGTGGAATAACAGCTGAGAGGTGCCACAAGTTGGTTGACTCCATGCCACACAGATGTCAAGCAGTTTTAAAAAACTGTGGTCATACAACTAAATATTAGTTTAGTGATTCACAGGATTGCTAAATCCCAGAAAAAAAAAATGTTTGTACAAAATAGTTTTGAGTTTGTACAGTCAAAGGTAGACACTGCTATTTTTTTGAACACACCCCTTTCAACTAATTGCCCAATTGCACAGCCTTAAGAGCGTGCATATCATGAATGCTGGGTCTTGTTTGTTTTCTGACAATCTACTGAACCTACTGGTAACTTGTTTGCCACGTAGCAATAAAAAATATACTAAAAACCTTGATTATTCTGGTTAGTCACATTGTACTGCTATTATTTTGAACAAGACTGTATATATATATATATATATATATATAAGCCTGAGGTGTTGAAGTTAGAGTGTTAACGAGGGCGAATAATTTTTTGAACCATTTCTCTTGGTTCATTTCACTTGGTTCATGTCAAATTAATTTTGAAGTCGCACCTGACTATAAGTCGCAGGACCAGCCAACCTATGAAAAGAAGTGCAACTTATAGTCCGGAAAATACTGTATGTGCATGCAATGTCGTGGTCAGTTAAGTCATGAAGTTACCAAAAAGCAGATTAAACTGCCTTAAAACTGTGCATGCATGTAATATATTTTATATGATCCCCTTTTAAGAATTTGTCTCTGAAATAGTTTTCAAAACTGTCCTGGAGCAGCCCAGCACTCTCTCACTCATCTAAAACACCCGATTCAACTTGTCAGATCATTAATAGAGACTTTAAGACCTGAAGTGGGTCAGAAAAGGTAAAGAGTTGAGAGAAAATCCGATGCACGTCAGATCCGTGTTATGTTCAGCAGTTAGCTCTTAAAGAAATAGAAGCCAAAACAACCTAATTACCAGCTACTGTGATGTCTTTTAATCAAAGGACAAAGAGGGAAAAAAGAGGAAACTATAACTTTTACAGCTTTAAGGATTCATCTATATTTAATTTAGAATTTAGTGTTTGATAACTTCAATTAATTTTTTTTTAATTTCTTCTGAAGGGCACAGAAAAATATTACATTTATTATAATGGGTTTATGTGAAGATTGTTTTAAGTTCAGTTAAATTAGTAGTTATTTTTTAAAGTCTGATAAATGTTAAAATTGATAGTTCTCAATTATACTGTAATGTTGAATGGCTATAGTCAATGTTTAAATATTGGGTGGGGGGAGGGGGGTTTATTGAGAAATCAGTATTGGAATCACTGATACTGGCTGGCCTTCAGTCATAGAAAAAAAAAGATGCCATTAAGCAAAAAAAAAATAATAAATAAAATAAAATGCTGTCTTTGTTGTTTGTACATTAATTTGAAGAACAAATGTGAAATTATTTTAATATAAAAGTATATTTAAAAACTTTAATGTTAGGTTGGATTAATCGTGATTAATTTCAGAAAATTGTGCGATTAATTAAAGTTTTTTATTCAATTGAAGGCACATATATACATATATTTATTTATTTCAAACCTTTGACCGCTTTAGCATTATACTTGATTGTTTCTATGTTGTCTGTTTTTGGTCTGCCTAAATTTAGTTAGGACCACCATAGAGGTCCAATGTGGTGCCCTGCTCTCTCAGAGCAACAGAAACAGAGGGGAGTCGCATCCTTAAGACACAGCCTTTCTATTTCTGTCCTCCCTCTCCATCAGTCTGTCTGTCCTTTTTTCTCTCCTCTCCTTTTCCATAGACAGTCTGTACATCACACACCTTTCCAATCTCAATTTTTTCCACTTGTGATGTATGAAGTTTCTATTCTCTATATACAGCAAGCTGAGAATAAAAGGCAAGCATTGTGTTATTCCTGCACTGTGTGTGCTATGGATATAAATAATATCTCAAATCATAGAGCTTGATAATTACTTTTCTCAGCAAAACTAAAAAAAAAAAAAAAAAAGGTTTTAGTTTTGTTATCTGACCATTAAAACCACAAGTAAAGGTCATTGGAAATGCAAGTGTAGGAACATCCAATCCAGCTTCCTCCTGTTAGGAGCACAACCACAAACACTGACAACTATGTGCACATTTAGGAAGAAAACATCAGACAACACTTCACTGATCCAGATAAGATGTGTTTGATTAGGGACACAACCAAAATGTGGCCAGGAACAAGATGGGAACCAACAAAGTAGTTGGTTGCTGGATGACTAGTTGAAAAAGGAGATGACAGCTTCTCTCCCTCCATAGTGAGGTTAGAACAACGAAAGGGGATATTTAGATGAGAGAGAGAGAGAGAGAAATGAGGATAAAAATAAAGAGCCCAGCAGTTAAAATCACAGCAGGTCTACAGACAATTATACTGTACACACACATCAGGAGAGCAACCTCAATGCGGAGGAGTAAAGCTGCCATTATTCTTCATCAATCACTCATTTGTCCATAAATGGTCCCTATATAGTTTATATAATTACAAGCAAAGAGTTTAACATTTTTTGTTTCCCTAAACCCTGCAAAGCAACTCACAACCAATCTACAACTCAACAAAAACAGCTAGTCATTCTGCTAGGCTAATAACATGAGCAGTTTTAACCAAGTCACACCCCTTATTTCTCCAATGGAGGGTGTTATCCACAGATGGTGGGTTGGTATCAGATGTGCCCATGAGCTTCAAAGCTTTACCTGGCAGCTGAATCAGCGTGTTGCCCGTCTGTGCATACTGCCACCTGTGGTTGTCCAAAAGTGACGCCACATTCCCATTCCACCAGCTGGACAGTGAATCCGTATCCTCAACCCCACCACAGTGCAGGTACATGACTACAACGTCTGCCACTTCCAACTCTAAAAACTCACTGGGATTCCTGAACGGGTCATGCATGAAACGTTCACCTCGATGTTCCTCATGGTGTAGTTAGTGATAGTTTTGCCCTGCGTGAAGAGCTAGCATATGTAAGCCCCTTCTAACTCTCTCGTCTGTCTTCTCTCTCAGATTTAGAGGAGAATAGGCTTTGTCCAGGATTGTTGCTATTCTTAATACTCAACAAAGTGAGTTTGAACTCCAAGGGGTGGGCCGTCGCATCCCAACAAGATCATTTAGCATTTTTGAACCACAGCTGGCTTTCCTCCAGCCTAAAAACACAAAAATCAATAAGCACTCAAGTTACTCCAATGGATAAGCATTTGAAGCATTGCTTTCTGATTCACAAACTATTCATGGTTTAGAATTAAAAAATAAAAACAAGAAGAGGAAACCAAGTGAGGTCAAAACAAATCTGAAATGTATCGTGAAACGAATGAAGAAATCGCAGAATCTGTCGATGGAGCAGAAATGACTGGCCGCACTGGAGGATTACGCAGAAGCTGCTTAGAAAGTGATTAGCTTGAATCACGCCTCAGGCCTCCTCCCTAAAGCCTGCCCACAATGGACAACAGAAGGCCATTAGAAGTAAAGAGACCCACACTACTGGACAGTGAAAACGGTCTCCATGTGTGACATTCGACTAATTAAACTGGAAGTATAACAACCCATTAGTTGCACAAAAAACAAAAACAAAAAATTGTTACAGGATTCAGGGTTAAAACAGCAAAACAATTATTCTTGTCAATAACGATAAGCCTGATATGGACAAAATGGAGATATTAAAATTATATTAAAATATTTCAAAATATTTATATTAAAAATGTTGTCTTAAATTAAAACAAAAATGTTTTAAATGGGACAAGAGAATTCAGGCATCACAATATACTGTTAAAAAAAAGGCATGATGAATGAATCATCGTGTTGATACTGAGATGTAAAGGGTGTTGTCCAGCTCTGAAATTAAATAGAGGAAGTAGAGAAAGCGAGTCTGCGAATTCAAGAACAGCCCGTTCCTCTTTCAGTATAAAAAAAAACACGCACACGCACACAAACACACGCCTGACCAAATCTGCTAAACTAAGGTGACAAAAAGAGTCCAAATTCTTAAAAGCCTTTTAAATAAAGTAAGCAAAAAAGAAACAAAGAAAGAAATGCAATGCATGTTTGCATGGCATTTTACAGGCCTTCTATTAGGAAGCTCATTGAGCCCCGCTGCGGAGCATAATAAGACACCTGAACAGAATCATCCAGTATGAAGAAACAAAACAAGATGAACAATATAGGACTTGTATTTCATTCATGTTTCTTCTTGTTGAACAAACATATCAGGTTTTCCATGTCTACATCTATTTAATTAAAACACCCAACAGGCTCTTGCAACACAATTAAATCTTTCAGACTTGAATTTAAAGAGCTGAGATGAGTCTAGTTGGACCTCCAGAAGGGTGTGTGCCCTGGTCACTGCTTTAGAACATGCTTCATATCCTGACATATGAGAGCACACTGCTAGCTTCAAAAGACCAAGTCCTCTTCTGCTTCACGAGATGGCCTGGAGCCGTTCAGAGCTCGCACACGTGCTGGATGTTAAAAGTAAATTAAGAGGTCAAACGTCGCCTGGTGTGTGGCTGTGTTTGATCTCGGTGAAATCACTCATCCAGACCCAACACCAGCTGAACGTTTCAGAGTCACAACAACATGAGCTGCTTATATCTGCCAAATGCATCGTGTTTGCACAGTGACCTATATCTCTGTCCTGCCCGGAGAGAAAAAAATAACTTGGATGAAAAAAGATGACGGATAAGGGAATCTGTTTAGGAAGGAATGTATGTCAAAGCACTAATCAGATAGGATTGGTTTTCAAAACAATTAAGATACTTAGTATTAAATGAATACAGTATTCAAGAAAGGTCCAAATAAAACAAAAGTGCTGTGTTTACAATCCATAAAAATACCACAAAACCACACACAAAGAGATAATGTAAAAAAAAAAAAGGGATGTATTTGTTGGAAAGCGCATCAGTAAATGCATATCATCACCTCGTAAAACACCTTCAGCCGTATTCTCCTCCTGTTTAATGCTAGGAGATAAAAATCACAGTCTCCCCCATACGCTCACATGATGTATTGCCAGCCATCCTGACCACACACACTCCAATCAATTCTGGTGCCATGGTTACAGGCCTGTACTCTACATTCCTGGGATATTTCAGGAAAAGGAAGTGTGAGAATTCTTCAGATTTTCTGTGATGAATCACTTGCTCTAGGAAGGCGTTCATCCATTCACTGGGCCTACAAAATACCCTCAAGCTTAAGTTAAAGGTTACGAAATCTTATTGTAACCTTATTTTTAGACTGAAATAACAGCAACCCCATCATTACATTTAGTCATTTAGCAGATGCTTTTATCCAAAGCAACTTACAAATGAGGACAGTGGAAGCAATCAAAAACAGCAAAAAGAGCAATGATATATAAGTGCTATAACAAGTCTCAGTTAGTAATATGGGACCTCTTATAAAATATAAATGCAATTTAGATTTATTTTATTGTTAATTTATAATTTTAATAATATTACATCTTAAAACAACTGTTTTGTTTTTAATATTTTTAAAAAGTGATTTATTCCTGTGATGGTAAAGCCACATTTTCAGTAGTCATTACTCCAGATCGTGTCACAAGATCCTTCAGAAATCATTCTTATATGATGATTTGCTGCTCAAGAAACATATCTTATCATCAATGTTTAAAACAGTTGTGCTTCTTAATATTTTTGGTGGAAACTGATACTTTTTTAGGAGTCTCTGAATGGTAGAATTCTATAATGTAATAACTTGCTGGTTTATAACTGCCACTTTTCAAGTCCCAACTTACATTTTTTGTGATTTAATATTGTTCGACTCATAAATACATCAGATAATGAAAGAAAAATTGGATGTGGTTCTTGCAAAATTATGAAAAGACCTTTAAAGACAATTAAGGTTCAAATGAAATTGAATGGCACATGTAGAATGGACAGGAATAGCAAGAATGAAAGATTGGCCAGAGCGTAAACGTACATATGGACGTGTAGATCTGATGACAGTGAGTTGACAGTGATGAATGCAGTTGTCACTGCTGCCCGTCACCTTGATGACACTGACAGACCTTTAGGCCTCGTAAACTACCTGAAATCCTTCTCTCTCACTCAAATGTGTCTGTTCTTTCTCACTTCAATGCTCTGTTTACTGCTTGCTTGTCATACCTGCTTCTTCAAATGATGGAACTTCCCCACATGTCTCGAATATCTTGCTTTTCTCAAGTTCCCTCACTCGATATGTTTGTTGTTGTTCTCTCATTTTCTCCTGCTAAAGATCCTCTTTTAAAAGGGTTACTTCACCCCAAAATGAAAATTGTGTCATTAAATCACTTACCCCCATGTCACTCCAAACCTGGAAAACCTCAGTTTGTTTTCAGAACACAATTTAGATTGATATTCTAGATGTAAACCTGGATCTTGAGACTGTCCAATAGACTGCCAAGTAAATAAAAGTGTCAAGGTCAATAAAAAGTATTAAAAGCTGTCGTCAGAATACTCCATCTGCCATCAGAAGTGCAATCTGGGTTATATGAAGCGACTGGAACACTTTTTGTAAGCAAAGAAAACAAGGGTGCATGGTTTCTACGTGTATTTAGCTTTGATTTGAAATCAAACAACGCAGCCTTGTGGCGCGGAGGACACAGAAGAGCACACACAGCACGGTGATAAGGAGTAACACAGAGGAGATCGTTGACAAAGGAATTATTGAACTACAAAAATGTGCTTACAAAAAGTGTTCCAGTCGCTTCATATAACCCAGATTGCACGTCTGATGGAAGATGACGTATTCTGATTAGAGTTGTTCCGATTCCGATACTAGTATCGGAAATATCTCCGATACCACAACAAATTCTGGCATCGGCATCGGCGAGTACATGAACCCATATACCGATCCGATACCATTTTCTTAAAAAAGACCTAGTTATGACCGCAAGCTTTGCCTAACCGCTGCACGGTTCTTCTTCGCTGCTCAAAATGCATTGAAAACACAGGAAATTGTGCTGTGTTGCCACAAGCAACCCCTGTTTAGAGCAGCGAAGAAGAAATGAAAACGCGTTAGCAGCCCTTATCTATATATGACTGGATCACTCATCACATTCTAAACTGCCAAAAGACAGTGAAGCCGCTACTATATTATAGATCAGTGGTTAGCAGTATGTCTCTGTAGTACCGGTAGTTACAGACTCTCGAGTATATTCAGTACCGGCAACTGCGTTCAGTCGCTTCCGTGTAAGTCAAAACGCAGGGCTCCAGACAGTAGCCGAATATATACTAGTGTCTGTGAATATTAAACTGCAAAATACTATTTAAATATTACTCCCGCAAAATCTACATCTCTGTGGGTGACTGGCACAGATGCGCGAGAGCTCGCTGTTTTGTAGTCTCTGCTGTGTGTCATGAGGACACGAACGCATAAACCGTCACTTCATGAGAATTTACCGTTTCATTTGAGAATACTGTCATATCATAAACACAGACACTCAAAGATCTTCATGGCAGCCCATTAAAATAAATGTTTGGTTTACATGAGTAAATTGACAATATATAAAGCTACTGTTGTAGCCTACAGTAATAATAATACATCTCTATAATAATAATAATTATGCCTAGATGGTTGCTTGTTTTTTACTTGTTTTTTACTTGTTAGAGATTATCTGATTAATAGATCTTTTTTTATATTCCTAGACTTATTTGTTGCAGTTTTTTTATACAGTTATATTGTAAAACTTAAATACCTTTTTTAGTTTGCGGTGTTAGATTTTTGGCTGCATTTGAAGTTCTTTTTTGCATAAGAAAATAAATAATACTGTCAAATTCATGTTAGATAATAAAAATACTGTAATAAATACAGTAGTTCACCATGTATTTGTTCATGTTTTATTGAGGGATCTGTCTGAAGCACACCATAAAAAAATTCTAGCAATTTACACAGGGCTAGTAGTATATACAGCTGTATATACAGATATACACCCAGGTATCGGATCAGTACTCGGTATCGGCCGATACCCTGAGCCCAGGTATCGGAATCGGTATCGGGAAGAGAAAAAGGGTATCGGAACATCTCTAATTCTGATGACAACTTTTCATACCTTTTATGGACCTTGACACTGTTATTTACTTGGCAGTCTACGGGACAGTCTCAAGCCTCCAGGTGTTCATCCAAAATATCTTAAATTGTGTTCTGAAGACGAACTGAGCTTTTACGGGTTAGGAACGACATGTAGTTGCGTTGGTGTCTATGCAGGGTCAGAATGTTTGTGGATTTCATCAAAAGTATCTTAGGGTACTTTCACACTTGGTTCGCTTGCCTGATCCGAACCACAGTCCACGTGGTTTTGTTGTGTGTGACGTCAACGCGGCGCCATTTTTGAGGTATCACTATTGACTGAAACAACCACGATTACAAGAATAGAAGTAAATAATAGAATAAATAACTAATATAACTACTTAGATAACTATCTAGATCAGTGGTTTTCAACCTGTGGTCCGCGGCGGTATTGCAGGTGGGCCGCCAATTATTTTCTGTTCATTTGCAGTCCATTCTAGGGCTGTGCGATTAAAAGAAAACGTCCTA